>NC_072737.1:27530379-27712879 GCF_026930045.1 Uloborus diversus | reverse complement strand
CCCCCCAACAGACTTCGTGGTTTTTTTTTTTACTATTAGGTTGCATACCAAAATAAATCGTTTTTGTTTGAACACTTTCTGAAGAATAATCTAATTTTTTTTCAAATTCAAAATTTATACATTAAATTTTTTTCATTTATGCTCAAAATTTAAATGATAAATGTTAAAAATTGAAAGCGTATTTCCTTCTCAGCGTTTGTTTTATATCGATCGAAGGTGTGATCATTCCTGCATATTTATAACTGGTGCCATACATACGTTTTATTTTTGCTCCAGGGGGGGGGGGGTATTACATATTCCCTTAATTTGCGGTTTTTTAGTTGATTGATATGAAAATACGGGTTTTTTTTCTCCTTTAGCTATTTGATAAATTTAATTATTTTATATATAAATGTGAGTTGATGAAGTCAGTAGCATTGCTACGGTGGCGCGGATGGGTTTGCCCCAGGTGGCACCCGAAATTGATCTTCAACTTTTTTTGAAAAATTTAAATGCTTCAATTCTAAAAAAAATTCCCCAACATTTCAATTTATATTAAAAATTATTTTGCAGGGCGGGGCTAAGCCGGGTGACACCCCCTAGAGTGTGACACTAAAATGAATATGAGAAATTTCGATGTTTCAATTCTGAATTTTATTTCCAACATGAAAAAAAAATATATTTTTTCTATCAAACATATTGGTCTCACTAGAAGGGCATTTGAGGCGGCTGGTACTCATATGGAGTGGGGCGGAGGGGGGGCGGAGACACCCAAAACGCATGTACGAGTTCCTGAAAAATGTAAATACCAACAGAAATTCGCATATGTTTTATAATCTCTCAAATGCATTGGTATCAATACGAGGGAAACGTTTATTTCGGATGATATCCCTCTCGGGGGGGGGGGGGACACAATTTCGTTTTGTTTATGAATATTGTATGAACTTCGTTTCTTTCATCGAACATTGAATAAGGTTTTTTTTCCCCTTCGGTTGATGGGGAGGGGTGAGGGGTGATAGCCCAGATTACCACCCCGGTTGACATCCAAGTTTGCTACGCCACTGATTAAGTGTAATTTAACAATGCTGTAACAGAATATGGTTTTTTAGCAGATCAATTTTTTTTAATTGTTAAAAGATCTTTTCTGTCTCTTGTATTTCGAATTTCCTAGTAAAATCTTATTCAAACAAAAGTAAACTACACTTAAAACGTTTTATTTTGATCCTAAATTTATTTTGATACTGGTTAAATAGTGGAAAATTATGTTTTGTATAACGAAAATTAACCGCTTTATTTTCTTCTGGTTCTATCATAAAAGCAATTTTTGTTACAAGATTTATTTCGATATATCTTTATTTAAACTTTTGTTTCGCGTTTTTTACTGCCGCTATTTGTAGTTTTTTTCTTCTTCTTTAAACTTAATCTTGTTTAATTGTTTTTATATATCTCGCTATCAGTTTTAATTTCTTCGCTTTACAAATTATTGTTACTATTGCTAATATAATAAAATTATTATCGTTGTTATTACTGTTATTATTTTGACTTATTTGTGAAACTTCAGTCAATACTTTACAATACAAACTTTTACAATACAATAAACGTTACTTTACAATAAACAATAGTCAGAACTTTCAGTCATCTCCGCGTCATAGATGTTTTATATTTCAGATAACTTTATGTAAATAGTAAATAAGTCCAACTCAGCAGTTTTTAATCGTTTGCTTTTGTGATTTTTTTCTATTTTATTCAATGCTTTTATAAGATAGAGAGTAAACATGATTTTCCTTTGAATAGAGATGAATAAATAAACTGTGCTTTTTCTTAATCGAATATCTTTTTTTTTCTCAACCTTCAAGAATATTGTGTAATAATATGTATTTTTACCCAAGTGGTAATAAATTCACCTTATGTTTGACTTATTTCTATTGCTATTATTTTTTCCTTATTATTAGTTTTTTTTTTTTTTTAATTTCCTATTTCTCCTACTTCATTTTCATTCTTTTTTCTTCGAAAAAAAGAATTACACCGGAGTCTGAGAAAGCACGGCAATCGTCCGAGAAGAATCCTTCCTACTCAATACTTTTAAGTAATCGGAACCATATGTTTTTTTCGACCCATGTGTTTACCCCAAGGGAACAACTCGGGTACCGCTTTATACCATTCGTTTCGAAAGCCGCTTTTCCCCCAAAAATCAAGACAAAGACAATTTCGAGGAAAGGAGCTCTTTACCAGTTTTCGTGTCAATTGTCGTCTTGTTCTTATCAGTGGTTTGGACTAACTATCATTTTTTGCGGGAGGAACACTAACACATATCCTACACGTAGTGCTTTATTGAAACGTTTGCTAGTAAAGAGTTGTCATTCGAACTCTCCAGTTTTCCTGGCTTAGATTCGAGGATATTTTCAACTTTAGCGCTTTTGTTATTATTAAATATGGATTCTGGAGATGATGGCTGCGATGGCGGTGACCGTGCTGGTGCTCAGAAACGACGTAGTGGAACTCTGATTTCGTACTTTGCAAAAAAGCCACGAAACAATGCTAAGGAAAAGGAATCTGTTACATGCTCAGATGCTACGACATCAAATGTTGCTACCAGCCGGCAGCAGGCAACAGCTGATGGTTGCAGTTTTTCGTCAACTACTGGAACTGGGGTACAAGCAACTACATCTTTATGTAACAATGCTGGTATTGACGGTAACTGTACAGATATTGGCTTAATCAACGAAAGTACACTCAACGATTTTCAAAAACATGAACTGTTGACTAACCATTGAAACCTCCTATCAAATTTCAGTTTCCATATTCAGAGCACAAAAAGAATGGTCGGGTAGAGAAGAGGTATACAAGTGCAAAGTATCTCGAACAATACGACTGGCTGGTATTTTCTCCTTCACAAAAGGGCTATTTTTGTAAGGCCTGTGCCCTCTTTGCTGTTTGTGGAGGATTTAAGAAAACTGTTCCGTTATCTAAACTCGTGAAGAAACCTCTGAAGAGTTTCGCAAAATTGACAGGAAAAGGATGGAGACCTCACAGTCCATGCCTGCAATATCTACCATAAGGAAGCGTTGGAGGTCGCTGCTAATTTTTTACAGACATATGAGAACCCTGCATCTGAGATAGTGAATCAACTGCTGACGCACAGACAGGAGCAAATGGACCAGAACAAGAAAGCTTTGGTATCAATAGCGGAAACAGTTCTTTTGTGCGGCCGCCAGAATAATCGCTTTTCGTGGTCATCGTGACGACGGGATGCTAGTGCAAGAGCCTGTGACAGAAAATGAAGGAAATTTTAGGGCGTTACTCTGGTTCCGAGTTTCGACAGGCGATGAAAATTTGGAGCGACACTTGCGCACATCTTCTTCCCGCAATTCCTACATCAGTAAAACTACCCAAAATGAACTGATCGAATGTTGTGGCAAAGAAATTCAGAGGACAATTCTTGAACGAGTGAAGAAATCAATATATTACAGTATCATTTTTGACGAAACAACGGATGTTAGTCATTCATCCCAGTTGTCCCTTGTGCTTCGGTACACATTCAAAGAAACTGACAACGTGGAGGTGCGGGAGGACTTTTTTTCCTTTGTGAATTTATATGAGTCAATGGAAAAAAGTGATGAACAGAGCGAACTTCGACTGACCGGAGAGGAATTGGGAAAGCAGGTGGTGAAGCTGCTGAAGG
This sequence comes from Uloborus diversus, assembly GCF_026930045.1. Lineage (NCBI taxonomy): Eukaryota > Metazoa > Arthropoda > Arachnida > Araneae > Uloboridae > Uloborus > Uloborus diversus. The sequence goes on along the minus strand of NC_072737.1, from coordinate 27,709,218 downwards.
AGAATGGCCTTCCACTAGAAAACTGCATTGGTATATCAACAGACACCTGTAGCGTTATGGTATCCGAACAACGCGGTGCAGTAAAACAAATTCAGAAGACAGCATCAACCGCTGTTCACAGCCCATGTTACAATCACAAACTAAACCTTTCTCTTTCTAAATCAAGTTCCGTTGCTTCAATTAGGAATGCGATTGGTGTAATTAAACAAGGTGCGTCATTTTTTAACGGCTCAGCGAAGCGGACCGAAGTCATTCGGCGGAAATTAGGGAGCCAGCTTATGTCACTCGTAGAAACAAGATGGGCTGAGCGGCACGACAGTGTCATGAAGTTTCGCGAGGACTTTGCTGGAATTGTAGGTGCGTTGGAAGAAATATCAAATTGGCAGGACTTAAGTACTTCCACAAAAGCGAAAACGCTAACCTTGTCGCTGTGCAACACAGAATTCATTGTTTCTTTGCTCAGCTTATCAAAAGTATTAAGCTTAACCGTTGCGCTAAGCCGGTACCTCCAGCAAGAAGATTTAGACATAGCAACTGCTACTGGAGCCGTGGAGGATGTTATGGAGGTGTTGACCAAGCTCCGGGAAAATGCTGATGAAGAGTTTAGCAGTATTTTTCAAAAGGTAATAGAAATTTGTAAGACCATAGGTCTAGAAGTAAAAATACCGCGCTTTACAGTCAAGCAAACGCAGCGAGGGAATGTTCCGGCTGAGAACGCAGAGATGTATTATCGGCGAAACGTATTCCTGCCTTTACTTGACTGTATTTGTCAAGACATACAGTCTCGCTTCAGTGCCGCAAATTTGGAAGCCTTGGAGCTGAAATATCTTCTCCCAAAGCACCTAATAAAGAAGGATGTTAAATCAAGTACCATTAATAATCTGAGTAGTCGATACTGGAAGTTGGCTAAAGCCAGCAGTGAGCACGAGATGAGAAGAGTTCTGGCTGCCGAAGTCACTCTCTGGCAAGCTAAGTTGCGAAGGATGGCCAGAAATGAAAGCAGTACACCAACAGTAGCTGAAGCTTTTGATGAGTGCGACAACAGTGTTTTTCCGATGATTAAATTCCTGTATCAACTTCTGTTGACACTGCCAATATGTGTCGCAAGTGCTGAACGTAGTTTTTCGGCCCTGAAACGCCTTAAGACTTGGCTAAGAAATTCTATGTCTCAAGAAAGATTAGTGGGCTTGGCACTTCTCCATGTTCACCAGGACATTGAGCTGAAGGCTGTAAATGTCGTGGAAAGATTTATGAAAACGAAGAATCGTAGACTGCAAATAGGAGAATAGAGACACAGTTTATTTTCCCACCTCAAGAGCAGCATCCAATCCCTGCCTTCCACACAATTTTCATATTTCTCCAAATTGTTGGAAATTATGTCTTTAGCTATTAAGGGTATTTATTTTACAAACCAGTTTTAAAAAGTAATTCTGATATTGTATTTAAAATTTCTTTTATTTGCCGTTTTTAAACATTTGATGCTGAAAAAGGCAATTTCTTTGCATCCGATATGGGAATAGGATTTTTCTGTTTTGTTTACTGCATTTTATAAAGAGACATATTTTTTTTATTATTAAAACTAATTTAAACATTTTAAAACGAAGCTGCGTGCCTTTTGAGAGTGTCAAATGTCATTAAATGCTGAAATGCTGACTTAATTTTATTTTTGTATCAATTGTTTTAAATTTTGTAGTTTATATACATAACATTTCCAGCTAATATCTTACTTCTGCATAAATAAGTAAATGAAATATTAGACTAAGGGAAAACTAAAAATTAGTTGTGAGCGTTTTGATTTTACCTTAAAAAATAAATCCATTACTGCTGCAAAGTGTAAATGAAGTATGTATCTTTTGTATATTAATTGTAAATTTTTTATTTATTCATTTACTGTGTTTTTTATTTTGATGTTTTTATTTTCAAAACTGAAATATCTTCAAATGCGCTATGCAATCGAACTTTTCTCAGCTTTCTTATTTCGTATGTTATAAAAGGTAAACAAAAGCAAACATTATTTTTATTTTTGTTTAAATCATGAATTGAAATATTTTGAACGAAATTCTAGGCTCAAATGATAGAAGTTAAATGCCGTATTACTATTTTAATTTTTATTTCAAAACTGTTTTAATTTTTGAAATATATACGTATTATTTTTACTTTTCAAGTCTGTGTTTATAAGTACGTGAAATCTCAGAATCAACTCATATTGTATAGATTAAGGAATTTGCATTTTCTAACATTTAAATTATTTTCTATATTCAGTCATAAATTGAATTTTCATTAATTTCAAAATATTTCCTTTTCGACAGAAAACTCTCTTTGCAGAATTTGATATTTGAAATTAAAGTAAATATTTTTTTCAATCTTTAAAACATAAAAAATTCTGAATAAATATTGAATAAAACAAATTCTATTAGTAAACTTTGGTAGTTGCTTGTTTTCATTTTTTCTGCAATCAATAGACATTATTTTTATTCAAAAATGTATTACCGAGGAGATTCATAGAAATGCCTCATAAATCCATGTCATATCGATCTCTGAAAATCCCACGTTACATTAGAATGGTATTTTTTTTCATTCCATAATAGGATGAGAGAAAATATATAAAAAATGGCGATATAAGGGAATGTATTTCCTTTATTTGTAAGACTCAATTTAAAAGCTCATGAATGATCTTCGCAACGAAATAGCTTTTGTGCGTCCGATACTTTTGAGCGCATGTGAGAACGGATGGGATGGAATCATAGGCGGCTCGTGGGGGCAACTGCCCCTCCGTTTTTCTAACTTCAAAGTTATAGATCGACTGGAAAACGCTGGTGCTGATCGATTCACGTGTTTAAAGAAAGAAGAATTGACTTAATAAGGGTACTTTAAATGTTTGTCACGTTTTTTGATGAAGATTAAATTGGAGCTTTGAATCGAAAGAAGGAAGTCTACTGTTGATATTTGTCTCGAGATTTCAGGTCGTGTCCCTAGGTTTTTTTTTTTTGAGACGAACATTTAACCAACAACAAAAATACCATAGCCCAATTTTATAAAATTTAAAATAAAATAATAAATAAATAAATAAATAAGGGCGCTGCCCACATCCCCCCTCCCGTGACTTCTCTGACCCCCCCCCCCCCAAGTTTTTTGTGGACCAATCGCCCATGGATAAAATCGCCCCCCCACAAAACAGGCCTCTGGATAAGCCACTGAACTGTGGTGATTAAAAATTTAAAAAAATATGAAAAGTTTAACTTTTGTCAGGTTGCATCTGTTGAAAGTCAAAGAAGACCGAAATGGGGAGAAATAAACATTGGTTTAACGTTTGAATTATAAAATAACACCCTTGACAACAAAACAATGGACAAATAAGTTGGGGACGTAAGCCCAAAAACAGATCTACAAAATCATCATTCGTATTACTTATTATTATTGAATTACTTTATCATTTGACATTTTGTTACTGTGTGAAATGAAGTCAAAAATGGGTGTTTATTCTTCACTAAAATTTTTAGATATTAAGGTTTTTGTTTATTTTCCGGGCAGAGTCGGGCTATATTTTTGCTATGGGCATAAAATTTATACTGTCAGCTATGATATTCTGTGAAAACATCTTTTGCCTATTTCTGTCATTTTGTTTTTTAAGAGTTCAAAGTTGGTGAGTAAAAAAGGTTTAACTATTTCAAGTTCGGAAATTTCTCTTATTTCTTTATAAATTCTTCTGAAACTGTCAAGTCTTTTATAAGAATACGATTATATGGTATTATGAAAGAATTCAAAGCCATGATACTGGATAAAAAGTTAACATTGTCGGAAGAAAAACTAGAGGAATTAGGGAAATAGGCAGATTATATATTGAGTCGTGTATTGAAGCATTTTTATACAGAGTTATAGTGTAAAGAGGTATCTGAACGCTATATTGATGATCGTTTCTTGAAAAATAAAGGCCACTAGATAAGATATTCCATTACTGGTCGACAAAATCTGTACAATTAGCAGAGATCCTTTCAACAGCTTAATTGTAAAACTAAAGAACTACAAAATCAGGTACCTGTTGAAGAGATGGCAAGTGTAGTTGGTATAAGCCAGTGCACTATAAAAAAAAAAAAATATATATATATATATATATATATATATATATATAAATTAATTTGAATTTTTGGCATCTTGAATTCAAATTATGTTTTTCGCAATCACGAACGTGTGTGTGTATGAATGCGCGTATGTGTTTGTGTAGGCGCATGTGTGTGTGATTGTGTAGGTGCATGTGTGTGGGTGCGTGTGTGTGTATGTATGCATGTGTGTACGTGTTGTGTATGCAGTACTGCGTGTACGCGCGTGTGTATGTAGGCATATGTATTTGTGTCTGTGTGCAGGCATGAATGTGTGTATGTGTGTGTGTGTTTGTGTCTGTGCGCAGGCATGAGTGTGTGTAGACGTGTCGGCGTGTGTGTGTATGCGTGTGTGTGTGTGTAGGATATGGACGCAACCTGGAGATGGCTCTCGCTAGAGGAGCAGCATGAGGAGTCGGCCGACGGTGATGCTGCAGAGGGTGCTGGCGGGAAAATAAAATCAGCGTAACGCCAAAAACAGTCAAATGAAAACAATAAGCAATCGTGATTGCTCAAAAAAAACAGTGAAAAATCGAAAATAATAAAAGAACTAAATTCTTTACCAACCGGATCAATCAAACTTCGAAAAAACTATTATTTTCTCTATAATAATTTAACTGTTGCTGTGAAACAGACACCTCAAGGTCACGTCTTACCTCAACAAATGGAGAATTGCTATCAATCCTAGTAAAACACAGGCCATTTACTTCTCCAAAAATGACCTCAATAATGCTCCCAAACCCCTCTCTGTCAACAACGAAAACATCAAGTACTCTAAATATGTTAAGTACTTGGGCGTGAGCTTAGACAGAAAACTCACATTCAAATATCACATTCGTGAAACCATTCAAAAAGCTAAAACAAAAATTGGCTACATGTACGGTCTACTAAGCAAGACCAACTCATTAAGCACCAAGAACAAACTCGCCATATATACTACCATCATCCGCCCAGCAATGGTTTACAGCATCCGGGTTTGGGGTCATGCTGCAAAAACCAACATAATGGGGCTCCAAGTCATCCAAAACAAAATACTGAGAAAGATCTTTAATGCCCCTTGGTTTGTCTCCAATGATACGATCCATAATGATTCCCACATTGTGTATCTAACGGATTTCATTATTGACAAGGCAACAAATTTTTTCACTCGACTCACCTACCACCCAACCCACTGATACATGACCAAATACAATACACATACAATAAGGGAGACACAGGCTTCCCTTCGGACACAATGTTCATTACTTACCAACTCAAGGGGAAAAAGCGCCCCAGGCGCACTCCCCCTGCCGTTTCCGACGGATCTCTTCTCTGCCATTCCGGCAGATTGTTCGGCTCCCGAACTCTCCTTGCGGGTAGGACAGGCCTTACCCGCACTGATCTTCCATTGGATTTTCGCTGTACATATTGTAAATAGTCCTTATTTATCCACTCATATTTATCCTTCGTTTTTCATACTTGTCAATTATTTCACATGTGCTTGTAAATATTGTATATACACTAGTGGCCCTGAAAAGATTCCTTTTTTTTTTAAATATATATTTTCCTCCTCCCCCTCATACCATCAATGATCTGTTCCATGCTATGACCCTATACCCTCACACCCGGCAAAAGAGCTCACGCTCTCCACCGAAGAAAAATCATGATCCGTTAGGTATTCCATAGCAGAAAGTATTTAGAAAAAATGTTACCCAGTACGAGTGACAGATGCCTTCTATGAAATTCAACTTCATGTGCTTCACCACGATGGGTTGGAATTGTATAAATATATAGTATAGTACAGGGTGTAGAAACGTCTTCAAAGGGAAAAGAGCAAAATGTAGTACTGATGTGAAAATAGGGATATGATGGATTCTAGCAAACACAGTATAAACTAAAATTTTAAAACATTACCAGAAACGATGCTAATATCAAACAGAGGTAACTTGTTTCTTTAGTACAAGTTCTAATGTTTAATGGTGAAGGAAACAAAATTGCAAAATACTATTCCTTCCTCTGTTAGATTTGGTCGATTGATACGAGTATGCCTAAAAGTAAATATAACTTTTTGCTACCGGGAGTTGATGTTTCCCTCTCTAGCAATCCAACCTATTGTTCAGTTTCTAGAGACGGTTACCGGTAACATTTTTCACGATAATTTTCACGAATAGATTGTAACAGATGCATACTTTTCAGACATTTACGAAATTCTAACCATTACTTAAGAAGTGGTAGTAGACCTCGGCAGCTCTAAAAAACAAATTCGTTTTCCCAAGAAGCAATAAATATGATGATCGCAAGACGCAATCCTGCAGTAATAAATACTAGATGAGTAATCGTTTAATTGCGATAAGTGTATAAAAGAGAATAACGATAATAATTTTCCAATAAACATCTTTTTTCTTCAAATAAACACCTTATTTTGATCGATCAGCACGTTTCAATACATTATATGACAAAAAATCGCATGAAATAATTTCGTCCGCTTTTTCAACACAAATACTCCTACGTGCGGCGTGCGTTTGTTTTACCTTTTTCATCTGCCATTAGACAGTGGCTGCAGCGTCCCCTATAGTTTGTTGGAGTTGCGAATTACTTCCTTTACATCGTAAAAGGAAGTAAAAAGAGAAATATCTTTTCCACTAAGCATATATTTAGTTTTAATACGATTTCAAGTTTAAATATCTTGTTCCATACTAATATTTTCAGCAATATCAGATGAAAAAAATCCCCAATAATCGTGTTTTAAGTTTAGAATCAACGTGAAAACACAAAGTTTGTTTACTGTCAAAATTCTCAAGGTGCCGGGTGCCCCCAAAGCTCTGGGATATATTCCTGTAGCTCAAAAACTGAGGGTTTCTCCCATCTCTGCATGCCGCTGATAACTGCTTGCAATGAAGAAATCACCATAAGCGATAACTCACCAGAAAAGACAACCCCTCAAACACACTCTTTCCGACCCAAAATGATCTTCAGCCGATGCGTCAGCTTGCTATCGAGAACTTCGCAAGTGGCAAACCACTCCGGCATTAAGGAATCACGCACTATGACTGGTCCTTTTTACATGTGATCAAAGTGATACTTTGCTGCCGATAAGAATTCTTTTTTCTGCCATCCGTAGTTAATTCTATTCGCCTTTGAAAATCACTCTTTTGTGAATTGGTTTTTAAAATTGCGTTCGTTTAGTTTGCTTTAAGAAAGTTCATTTCACGCATTGCAAGTAAATTTGAATTTTCAATTTAATGTTGTAGTGAAGTACAGTTTAAATGCGGTATGATGTTCTTCCTATCACCTGCTCTTAGTCTTACTATTAGTTCTTTTTGCCATAGTTAAAAAAACAAAATCTTTAGATTGATAATATTTTTCCAGTGCTGCAGCAAACAAGATATCAACACTCCTTTTCAAATTGTTTGACGTAGTCTACCAGTTTTATATTTGGTCAGTAGAAGTATAAGTATTTTTTTTTTTCGCGACTTTACGAAACGTATAATCCTAACGCTGCCACCAATAATCGGGAATTTGGCTTTTCCAAATTGTAGAAAGGCAAATATTATGATAAGCACCTTACGAGATTACATATTTCATGCGTGAGCGTGGCCATGTGCCCAAGTGACACAAAGGAACCAAGCACTGGACGGCGAGTCAGAGTCATCAAATTTGTGCCCATTAACATTGTTCTATTAATTTTTTTAGTCATTATGTTTTACAAAAACTCAAGTGGCAAGTGAACAAGGAATGTTCGTGTTACTTGACAACTGTTTGAAACTTAAAATTTTTCCATTTTCGCCTACATACAGTGGCTCTCAAAAGTGTTCGTACACCTAAGACTTTCAATGAAATAGGACCCTATCCATTGGTTAGAATTCATATTTCGGAATAGGAATTTAACTATAAGATCTTTGATTAATTTTCAACAAAACTACATGAAATTTTTTTAAAAAATAACAAAACTTAATTTTTTAAAAATCAAAAACCAGAAAGTGGCGGAAATTTTATCTCACAAAAGTCTTCGTACACTTTAAGAAATGACTATATATTATTGAATAGTCTAACTTTTTATTAAGTTATTATTTAGTAGAATATCATGCAGTGTCAACAACAGCTTTTAAACGTCCGGGAATAGATTTCATTCTTTTTTCTTTCTTTTTTTTGCTTAATTTCTGAGCAAGTGTTCAACCACACTTCGAGTCTTACTGTTTCTAGCTCTATTTTCGTTTCTAAGCCGTATTTTCGTAATCTAGCCTCCTGATATCGATAAATATGTTACATTAAGTTCAAATCTGGAGATTGAAGGGGTATTTTCTAAACTTTAGGACACTTTTTGAGGCCCTATACGCAAACGTTGAAAACCGTGTGCTTCTTATCGTTATCTTGATTTAAAAAAAAAAAACAAAGTTGTTTCCGATAAACAAATTTTTGGCTAAGACTTTAAAATTGCTTTTTAAAATATTTAAATTAACAGCATGATTCATTATTTCATCAAAAAATTCCAAACTACTAAGTCCTGATGCTGATATGCAACCTCACACAAGAACACCTTCACCATCCTGATTAAATGGTCCAACTAAGTTCTTAAGATTGAGTTCCAAATTTTTTCTTCTATTTACAATTATACAACAATTTAGCCAAAAATATTGAATTCATTTTTAACTGTAAGTAAGACGTAATTCCAAAACGTTTTGAGCTTATTGATCATTGATTTTGCGACGAAAAGCGAAAGCTTTCTGCTTTTCGCACGGCCAAGAAAATTTCTGCAGGAAGAGGTCCCATGTAATCCAGCTAATCAAAGAACTTGGCGAACAATTTTAGGTGAAAATTAAATGTGAAAATTCTCATATAACTTTGCAGAAACTTTTACAGCACTCAAATGTGTATTTTTCGTAAATTTTTTAACAGCAAATCTCCGATCACGCTTTGTCAACTTTGCCAGGTTACCTTTTCTTACCTTGTTTTCGGTCCGATTCTTTTCTTTACAGCATTTTATCAAACACTTTACTATAGAATGTACTAAATTAACTAATTTAGAGACATTTCAAGCCAATTTAACGCTACTGTGAGGAAAAAATTCGAATTTTAAATGGTGTTTGTGGTTTTTTACGAATACCAGCCATTTTAAAGTAATAAGCACAATATTAAGGAATAAATAAACAAAAAATTAAAGCCAAATGACCTTTATGCAAAAATAATTAAAAAAACGACATATGATAATTTTATTCACGAATTTATTCGAAAATATTTGAGTGTACGATGACTTTTGAGGCGTATTATTAATCTGTCTCTTCGTATTTTGACCCATTTCAAAAAGAAGATCCGTCAATATTTTGAAAAAACTACAGGGTTTTATTTAGAATGACATAGGAATGATGTGGAAAAATATTGGACTTCATATTCGAATTCAGTTTTGAGTTATTTTGGTTTTACTACAAAATTTCAAGGTGTACGAACGCTTTTGGGAGCCACTGTATCATTTAATTTGCTCAACAGATCAAAATTTGAAAAAAATTTAATCTGAAAATTAGAGTCTTTTTTTTAAACACTATTTAAAAAGAAACAGCATAATGCATGAAACAAACATCAAAGAATAAATTATATCTGTGGAGTAAAGAAATGTGAGCAATTGTAATCTATACTATTAACCTGGCCCGACGAGAGGCCATGTCAGCCTAATCGGAAACTAGGGGCACAGATTTGGGGGGGGGGGTGACACTGAAGCAGGAAAAAAAAGGAAAGAAAAAAAAAGGAAGAAAGAAAAAAAAGGGGAGAGGGGAGACTGCGAATAAGAGAAAATAAGTAAAATAAACTCTTTTTTTTTTGTTGCGGCACTAAAATAGAGTTAATTGTTTTCTAGTAAACACTTTTGATTTTTTTTCTCCCCCCCACCACTTTTTTTCTTCATTTTCCCAATCATTCCCTCCCCCTTTTTTTTTCTTCTTTTAGCCGGTTTCTTTTTTTTTTGGGGGGGGGGATCAGGAGGGGCCCGGCGAGATATAACTAAGGGGCCCGCCTTGGCTCTCTGAGGCCCTACAGAGAGCCAAGACAAACTTCTGTGCATGTCTATCTGTGTTTATAAACCAATCTCCACCCGTCTGGCAATGTCTACAAGGCCAAGACTAGTACTGCTGGATGCAGGACATCCAGGGAAAGCCATTTTGCCCTGTCTCACTAATATAAACCTTTAGGGGCAGAGGGTATCCTGGGGTAAAATCAATAAAAAACAAACTGTCGTTCGCCGCGCAGAACCCTCCCCATTTACCCGGGCTTGGGACCGGCATTGGGACGAGTTAAAGACCACCCAAAGCCTCACTCCCCTACGGCTGGGTTCAGGGAGCATTGAATCTCTGCAGGTGGTGGGCAAGAGAAACGAGCAGGGGGTGGGAGCCCCCTACTGCCGTGCTAAGCACGAAAGTCGTACCCACACTTTTTGTTAATATCGAGTTATTGTAACGACGTGGTTCTTTATATAACATAATTTACCTATATGTCATGTTTTATTGTCATTGGTGAATGGGAAATGGTTTTAAAGAAAATCTCAAAAAGTGGAACCCGAATCAATTATATGGAGGCGTAAGACTTTAATTAGCAATTTCTCAGTTGGAGCTCAGCTGCAGGTATGATTTTTGCGCTCAGCATGGCAGCCTATTTTTATGTGCATGTCTGTCTGTGTGTGTGACTGTTACCCAATCTCCTTCGGACTGGAAATGTGTCCAACTCATTACTGGATGCAGGACATCCAGGGGAAGCGATTTCACCCATTCTTACTCAAGAGACGGACATCCATGGGTAAAAAGCATTAAAATTTCGATTTCGATTCCGAGTCACAACTACAACTGTATTTATGTCGAGGACTGCATATTAAGTGCCTTGCCTCCATTATTTTTTATACCGATAGATAGCAGCACCATCACCGGATCGAACAGTTAATGAGAATTTAGAACTAGATCTTGAGCTAATAGCTAGCTGGTGCTAGCACCCCAGAGGTATCGTTTCACTTGGAGGACATCGAGACCACGAACATATTTAACGTCGCCCAGTCCCCTTTAATGACCACGGTGGATCTTCGACCATCGAGGTTCGAACTCAGGACCCTCCGGCCCTGAATCCGACACTCTACCGATCGGGCTACCACGGCCCTAAAAAGCATTGAAATGATCAATTCGCACATCTAGTACAGCACTGCCACACCTGCAAAAACTACTTTTCGAAAAAAAAAATCAATTTAAATGTTATGTGCTCCAGCTTAAATTCTTATAGTAACGCACTGACACATCTCAAAAATAAGGTTAACATTTTTTTTTCGTTAGTGGCTGTCTTGCATTTTAATAGAACTAATAAAAATGCACCAGGACATTTATATAACTCAAAATTGATAATTTTTGGCTGTTGGCGGTGTTGTATTAGGTGTGCAAATTGTTGTGGAGCCACAGAAGTTGGTGAGTGAATGATGCAGGGTGGAGCCCCCTTGTATTAAGTAAAAGATGCTGTTAAAAAATTGTGATGTTAAAAAATATGTATATATACTTTTTAAAGCGAATAATGAAATATACGACTTTTTCTTTTTTGTTTTTCTGACGAAGATTTTTGAATGTCCCTCAGGATTTTTTTCTTTTTCGTTTGACAGATTGGATAGCTAATCAATCGGAGTTCACATCGCTAGCTTTAACAGCTGGGTTACGATAGCGTGGTCGCTTGGCGAGTTTGGCGATAAACAATAGAGTTGCGGAATTATTTTACATTTGAAATATCCTATTTGATGTCTTTTTTGTTTATTTGGCGAAACATTTTAAATTGTAGAAAAACAAACGCTTCATTCCTAAAGGGCAGGGTTACGGTAACGTGGTTGCTTGGCACGTTAAGCGATGAACTTTTAAGTTGGAGGATTATTTTGAGTTTTAAAGCTACTGAAAATCTAATTCAATGTTTTGGCGAATAGTTTTAAATTCCAAAGAAGTTTTATAAGGTTTTTCTGAAAAGGTGTGCACGTAGTTCAGTTAACGAAAAATGATCAATTCACATCGGGTGATGGCGGAGGGGTGGGGGGGCGTGGATTTTTTTAATTCAACGAACTTCCTTTAAATTCTTCGCACGGGCATCGCTTTGCGGGAACTGCTAGTTACTAATAAGCCAGCTAGTATTGAGCCTGATGATGGTAATTGAGGCCGATAACTAATAAATTAAATAATCAACATCATTAGCGGATGCAAACTTAAAATGAATTACAATGCTCACTAATATAAAAAAAATCAACAGTTAAAGGAGTGCTTTCTACAAGTCCCCCCTCCCCCTTTGCTTAAATTCTACTAGGAAAATACAGAGTTTCCTTTCCAAAAAAAAAAAAAAAACATACAGATAGACATAAATCGACATTTCGCTATATTCGGAAGTTGCATTTTCAAATCACAACAATGCTAACACGAATTACGACTGAGACGAAACGGCCCGAAAACAGAAACTATTAAACGCATAAAGAACAGTGAATCACGAAATGAATATCAAATTTAAATAAACAAAATGCCTAGGAGTAAACTTCATGCTATCACACATCACACAGTTTTAATGGGTGCTCTGTTGTTTATATTCTGCACAGAGTTGCTGTGCTACTAAAATAGATCTAGGTTACGATGCACTTCAATTGAACATGCTCGTTTTTATTTCACGTCTCGCCAAGTTAGAAGGTTTCAAAAGTCGCGTCCCGGGTTTGAATCGCGTCTTGGGCATGGATGTACTTTCTCTCTTCTGTCCAAGTCCTCTCTTTGTGTGAATGTTTTGTTATACTGTGAATGGCTGCCTGCCCTATAAACGGGCCTTTATGCAATAAAAAATTTCAACAATAAAAAATATATTTCGAGGACGGGGATCCTCCACGTTTCACCCCAACTACAGCACTGACAACATCGTACAAGGACATGCTTGGGCACTAGGGCACTGGCACTGAGAAATTAGCAATGTTTTTGCTGGAAATTTAATTACTTTTCTTTCGTAAAGTTAGAACAAATTGCTTTATTTGTTTGACTGCAAGCAAATTTCTTTAACTTAGAAGATGTTAAAGCAAACGATTGTGTGTGGAAGTTGGCTGGTTTTGTCTGTTGAATATGTTCTTATAAAGGGTGTCCCAAAATTAACGCAAGATTTGAATTTGCCACCATTTTTTCCATAAATTGTTGGCAGCCATGAAAAAAGAACAATTTGACAGTTGAGAGTTTAGGGTTAGTAAAAATGGGGTGTTATTGTACCATACAGCTAGAGAGAGTGAAACATTTCAATTACTGCATCAGGCATTTCCTAGTCGCGTACTCTCTCATTTCGGTGATCAGAATTGGCACCCTAGATCGTGTGATTAACCATTTTTAAATTTCTTCTTATGGGGTTATTTGAATTCAAAGGTCTATGTCAACAAGCCCACAACCACCCGTGCATTACCGTGTTGCGATACCGAGCGCCAATAACAGTAACTGCTTGACCAGCCTCAACTTTCATTATTTTTGAAACAATTGTTCAATAATGAAAGCGCGTTATTGTATCGTATAACGCTCCATTTTTTTAACCGTTTAACCGCCGAACTATTGACGGATGATCAAATTTGAGTAGTTTTTTGAAATTATGTCTATTTATGTCTAGTAAATACAGAAATAAAATAAAATTTTCAGAAAAATTTTTTTTCCTATGTTTTTCAGTGTGTTCCATTTTTGGAACATTGGCGCTTTGCATGAAGTTTTTTTTTCAGAGATTTTTTTTTTAAACTAAGAGGTTTTGAATGCGGTTTTTATATTAGCATACTTATTGCGGAAAAAATAATATTTTAAATTGCATTTATGTACATATCAGAATTCAGAAAATCCAATACAGAATTATCTAATGCCCATGATATGAAAGGAAAAATTTGCCGGTGAAGTCGTTTGTCGCAATGGAAACATTTCTTCGTCGTATTTTTTTTTGCACACCGCGCAACGTCCTTGGGATGCAGATACAATATAATGTTCGTCAGACATTCTTGATTGTTTATGTAAATGACAACGAGGCCCTGCATGACTTTCCACTCGTACTTTTCTTCTTAGGAGGTGAGTTGTTATTTCTCTTCGGAACTCTAAATACTTCATCTTGACTTCGTGTAACTCAGAATGAAGTAACCAACTAGCTACTACTGAAATATTCAGAGCATTACTAAAAAGATTCCACCACCATTTTTTACTCCTCAAATGAGGTCTGTAGCTCCCTAAAAATTTATCCAAGACGTCCACACCCCCCATTCCTTCATTGTATCTGAGATAAAATGAGGTTGTGGCACATCTATCTTGCATTTCTGCGCATTTGAGTAACATTTTACAGAAACAAGTGGCTCATGTGTATAACAATTAGATGCTACTGTAACCACTGCATTATCATTCCAGCTGCACAGGTACACTGATCCATCAGATCGATAGTCAAAATGTTCTCGATCTTCTTTAGAAAGGGCTTTTTTGGATTTCAGTGGACAATGACCAGTTCGGTTTTCACGAATTGTTCCTGTTGCTCTTGTTATAGGCTTTACTACTCAATTAGGGAGTTTCGATTAGACAGGGCAAAATATACTGATGCTTGTAATTTATTTTCTTTTATACTATTTGTGAAGTGAATGTTTGTGAAAAAAAAACCCTTGATTGAAATAAATTGAATTCTTTGTTCAGATTTTTTCATATAGATTGCAATTCTATTCATTACCCTGTATCATGGATGGATGAACATGACCTATATTCCAACATCTTGAAAAATACTTCCAGAATTTAGTCAGAAACAGAGAAGGTGCATTGACAGTCGGAAGTAGACTAAGATAACAGTTGCTACCTATCCCTTTCAAAATTGGAGTTATTTGCAGTTATTCAAATCCTGTCCTGTAGTTTAAGTGGGGAGAAAAATCTCTTCTTGAGAGGGGGGGGATTTCTGGATAACTACACAAAGAGAATAAGCATCAATGAACTGTTCATTTAATGCTGAAATAAACAAACCTAAATATATTTTTCATAATTTTATGTATACCTTAAATTACTTCAATTGAATACCGAAAAATTAATTAAAAATCTAAATTGAAAACAATATTTTTACATGACAAACAAGCATAAACCTTAAAGCATTTGTTTTACAAAACAAATTCAAAACTCTAAATTTAGAGAATCAAAACAGAATTCCAGCTATTTCTCAATTTCTGTTGCAAAATTGTTTGTTTTACCTCTTTACATTTCAATATTATTATACAAATGAATGATAATAAATATGATAATAAGCGTGACAAATCAGAAATACAGCACTGTTTGTATGAAGAAGATCAAAATTTTATTTAATTACACTATTTAGCATTTAAACACAGAATTTTTGTTGGTTTGTGTGTCATTGTTGAAAGTCCAAAGACCGTTTCGACAACAAATTTTCTGAAGTCATCAGCATAAGAAGAAGCATAACAAACATGAATGGCATATTATGTATGGAAGTTTATTATTTTTTTTAACAACTTCATTAGTTTTGATAAAGCTGTCAAGCTAAGAAAACTTGGAAAATGATTTCTGGACATCCTTGTAAACTAAATATTGGAGATCATTCTATTATACAATTCTTTAAGTGAACAGTACAATACTATCATGAGTTTTCTAGAACATCTGCATCAGGGCCATTCAGCTAGTAGTTGAGCTTTCTTCAAGTTGCAGAATATCTGGAAGAAACTTAAACATTAAGGGTAAATAAATTTAAAAGCAGAAGTAAAACTCTTCAAATGTGCTAAATCATCAATACGGCTGAACACAATTGGTAGGAATGTTTTTTTAAACTAGTTCATAAAATTATAAATGGAAAATAAATAAACACACTTTAATAGAAATAGAACTGTATTTCAACTACTTTGCATTAAGTGTGTTGTAAAATTTAATTTCAAATAACAGGGTGTGTTTTAAAAACACTTGAAAAAGTAAAACACATATTACAGGGGAATATTTTACCTAATTCATCAATCTCTTTTGAATAGCATAGATTGTTTTTCATTTAGTTATGTACATATTTGTTACTGTGCATCATCTTTGCTCTTAAGAAGAGAAATCATCAGTTTATGATGACTAAAATAAGTAATGAACGTTCCTGATTCTAAATTTTTTAGGAACCGTGAGAAAACTTGCTTGTTTTTTCTGCACCTTACTTAGGAATATCCACAACAAAATTGTAGGGGGAAGTGGGGCACATTGGACAGTGGGGCATGTTGTACGGGTTCCAATTATTTGAATATTAATATTTTTTAATTTATTTTTTGACCAACAAATAGCTCCTATGGTCCTACAAATCCTATAATGAAATCACATGGTAGTTATATTGAACAAATTTTATTCCAGAAAGCGGTATTTCAGCAGTCCTCAGTACTTTTCAGAAAACTATGAATTAATTTTTTTAATGGTTTTAGTCAAGATTGCGAAAAAAAAAATTGAACTCCTGTCTTTACATAAGTTCAATTTTTTCAATTTTTCAACTTCAATGAATTCAACTTTTACATGAATGCCACTACCTCATCAAAGCGCTTACTTGTGACTGTGATTGGAAAAAATGTGAGAGCATACTAAAGAAATTAACCATAAACTGTTTTTGTTTGTTTTTAATATATAAATTTAAGTGAAGTAAAAATATAGGGAATGCAATATACTGATGCTTGAATTTAAATTCTTTAAAAGAAAGCCACATTTTTTAGCAAATTCATTTATCTGTACCTGATATTTTAGCTGGCCACATGAATCAGTTTTGAAAGCCGTATGTTGGGCACCACTGTTTTAGAGCATTTGAATTCCCCTTAATTTCAATGTTCTATTTCCTGACAAAAGTATTGATTTTCTAAAGACCTCAACAAATTAAGATACGCTCTGATAAATTGAATATTCATTTATAGATATATTTATTTTTATGAGTGGTTGAAATGAACTCGAATGCAATTGAATTACTTTTTGAGTGGGTGAGGCAAAATCATGAACATGTAATAAATGAATATAAATAATGAAAGAAAAATTACTTTCAAAGTTGATGCATTATAATAATAATATAAGAAAATAAATAACTCTGATTTAAGGAAGCAGTTACTAAACACTTTATTTTGTAATTGGTTGAAAACATCGGATAAATATCAAAATATCCAATATACAGTCGACTCCCGCTACAAAGTGATCCGACTTAAGCGAAATGGCAATAACGCGATTTTTTCAACAGTAAAGAATTTTTGAGCTAGCGCGAATTCCTTGCCCGCAAAATGAAAATTTTCGGAAAGGAACCGCAGTGAGTAAGTTGTTTTTCGTGAATGGACCTTCATCCCTTTAGAATCACTGAGAGCAGAAGAACCCACACTGTACTAGTCTTTTGTCGCTTATATAAATAATTACTTCTCATTTTCCATTATTTTTTTTCATTCTAAATGCGAAAGTTAACGAAATATAATGACACCTAGGAGCGCTGCTTTATCTAAAGTTGGTGAAGATAGAAAGAAAAAGAGAACGTTTCTGACAATTAAAGAAAAGGTAAAGCTTCTTGAAAAGCTGAAGCTGAACTAAAAAATGCTTCGAAGGGTAGCACAACAATTAGGTATGATGGTATGAGTGAATCTTCCATACATACAATTAAAAGTCAAGAAAAGGAAATCCATAAAAGTTCACTGAGTAATAGTACCCAAGCAAAATGCAAAAATTATGGAAATGGAAGCTGTTTTTTATTGTAAATTAAAGAAACCAGGAAGAGGGGTAATGCCATAGATGGAAACTTATAAAAGAACCAATGAAGCAACTGTATTTAAAAATATATTAGAATAACAACAGCATAAATGATCATTTTCACTTTTTTTAAGTTACAAATATCATTATTGAATCAACTGTACAGTACAACTATAGGGCATTTGCTCTCCTTACTACATGCCGTACGTACAGTACTGGTTTATTTTATGTCTTTCTTTCCCATTGATCATTGTTTCTGTGCATCATAGCAGCATTTTATGTTGAATAAAACGGCTTTTTTTTTAAATACAAATAAAAATTCAGTTCTTTATGTAAGAAACAGTAAGGTATGGTTAAGAAAAGGTTTTTAACTGTTTAAGGTTGTATTTACACGTGTCTAAAATGATTGGTTATGTTTATAAAAGTTTTTACACATACCTTTTTCCACAATGTGAAATTTCAACTTACGCGAGGGGTCTTGGAACGCATCCCTCGCATAAGTCTGGACTCAACTGTATATTGAAATATCGGATATTTTTGAACCCTGATCTTTACAGATAATCTCAAAACCCCACGATGACAGCCTTTATTTTAAAATGCAATTCCACAATAGTTAAAATTTAACTCCACATTAATTGAGATAAGATTATTTAAAAATCATTTTCCCACCAAATATCGAAATTTTTACGAACTTGATGTTTGGTGAGAGCTTCATGTACTTTATTTTTCTGCTGATCTAGAAGAGTAGAATTCTTCTAAAGTTTGATACCAAGAAACACGTTGTGTCATAATGACACATGATAGACGTGAAACATTTTAACTATTCATCAAACACTTTTGAACAGATTGTGTTTCTTATTCATATTTTTACATAAAATTATATAAATGTGTCCACTGATAATGATCATCTTCTTCCTTCTTAAGAAGAGAAATGATCTGTTTACGATAACTAAAGTAAGTAATAACAAATGTACATATTGATCTCTGCGCTGCCTGAACGCAGTACATGCAACCATACAAAATGAGAAAGGAAGCGAGAAGAGTGTAATGTCTCACTTTTCTCCAAGACCTGAAGGCAAGCAAGCCACTTCTTTCCTTCTAACCGACATTGCTTATCCCCACCACATTTCGTCACACAAAAAGGAAGGATCATAACTTCAAAGCCCTCGCGCAAAAAGTTTCACTTAAAAAATCTTTGATTCAGCATTTTATCATAAAAGTATTGATATTTCAACCAACAAAATTTTAAATGTATCCAATTTCTGACAAACAAGAGCTGTTGCTGGGAGGACTTTTACAATCTCAAAAACCCATGATAACGGTCCTGATCTCAAAGGTAATTCAACATTTGTTAAAACTTAATTATGTATCAATCATGGCGATAATTATTTAAAAATCATTTTCTCAATAAAAATAAAAAATTTTACTAACCTGAAGCGGGGTGATAGCATGTACTTTATTCTTCAGGTGATAAAGAAAGAGTAGCATGTAAAGGAGATAACTAGGCAACCTAAAAATTAGTAAACCCTAATTAGAGCATAATAAAAAGTACCAACACACTACTTGAAACGAACTTAGAACATCTCAGTTTTCTGTTTATGATGGAACACACAACGAGTGACATGCTTGTTGAATAAAAAAGAGTAAATTACCAAAATAACCAAAACTGCCTACAATTCATTAAATTTTTAATAAAATAGTACATTTTAAATTGGCTCGCTCAACCTAAAAAATCAAAAAATCGATAAAAACTGCCGTGTGCCAAGCAAGTATTCTACTTCATATCCACTTCAAACGCTTTGGCAAATTCATGTAGTGACATTAATTTCATAATCGAATCGACATTTTTTTTACAATTTTTAACTAATAAATATTTGGCAGAAAATCATAACAAATTGTTTTTCCTTAAATCTAAACGTTATTAAAAGATACTGCCAGCAAGCATTGAAAGTTCTATAATTTATAAGCATTTTATTTCCTCTGCATCTCCTTTCAAAAAACAAAAATTTGACACTGTAAATACTTACGTTGCATAAAGAGAAGATTTAACTTGGAGTTTTATAGCTTGAAGGAATATTAAAAACGATACAAAATTTTTGTCAATGATCAGGAAAAATAAAAACCCTAAAATTAAAACATAAGTTAAAATGGGTTTTAATATCAAGTCACATTTATTTTTAAAAAAAAAAATTCTGCAACATACAGCATTTATAATACAAATCACAAGTTAAGACATCCTCACGTACTTCACAAGTGTATGTTTTGTTTACTTCCACTCGTCGCCAAGCACGAAATTGATCGCGCCAAACCGAATACAGAGATCAATCGTTAAAAAAATTTAATTTACACAATTTAAACTTTTGCCTTGTCTTAAAGTGTTGTTTTTCAATAATGTTGTGATTCGATTAAATGATTTAACAGGAAAACTAACTATAAAAGACCCAAATAAAGTGTCAGAAGGGAATTTTAGCACACCGGAACACATGTTCTTGATATAATTACGCGATAGTTAAAGAAATAGGAATGGACTCACTCAAGTAAAGCTACACACTTATAATTTGAACATTGTAGAACAGTAATATGAGCATTAAAATCTTGGACTCACCTTTAATTTTCCAGATTCTGGGTTTTTCCACAGCAATGTCATACGCTCCATGTTAATCCTACGGGAGAAGAAGAAACACTGCCTCAGGCGGTCTTCGACCAATAGGAAAATGATACCGCGTTGTCGCAACTCTGAAAACTACGTTTTCATATAGGGACTCTAGAACCAGCCAGTACTTTACTTTAAAATATATCTCGGGACCTAAAATCGTTGCTTTCAAGAAATGAAGGCTTCAACCTCTCCCCCTACGTTTTATCTATTCTCAATTGATATATCACAGTAGGAAATTTCATTACAAAAGCAGAGCTGACTTTCTTATTGTCCTTTGGCAACGGGTTAAATATTCATTTCAGTTCTCGCTCAACAATAGGTTAAAATAAATATTAATCATTTGGGAGATATAACCATCCGATGTTTAAATTAATTAATTAATGAATAAAAACGTTTCCGATTCAATCCATCGCGCTTCGAAACCATGCTTGCCACAACTTAATTACATACAAAAAATATGATCAAAATCGGTCCAGCCGTTTAAAAGCCTTATGGTGACAAACGTACGCACAGAAGATTTTTATATATTAAGATATATAAATATATATATATATATAATTAGTTTGCTCTCTCTCTCATTTTAATCAAATATTTCACTATATCCTCTAATATGTGAGTGAAAAAATACATGCATTAATATGTATACAAGTATATGGATAGAAAAACCTGTTCCTAACGAACTTTAAGCTAATATGGATGTTAACCTTCAGTTGTCATTCGTTGAATGATACTTTCATTCTACGGATTTTATTCTTTTGGATTGGCTGCTGCGACTGCAAATAGATGTTTTGAATTTTTAAGGTAAGATATGCTTACTGTTGTCTATCTGTAAGTCTATGCTGTTCTTTACAGCAAAATTATTTTGCAATTTAAGAATTGCCTTGTTTCTTTTTCCTTTTAAATTTGTTCACTAGATGTCTCTAGTGTACGGTAAAGAACGCCATACTAAATTCAAGGCAAGGCTACGTAGCGCTGGGTTAGCACTTTCGCATCCCGATAGTGTAAGCTGAAGTGAAAGCTCTTTCTTGCAACTTAAAAATGGGAATATAAAGAAGCGGAAAAAACAAAAGAACTCAGATTTGTAAATATAAAATATATTTTAAAGCTTCAGAAAATCATGAACAAAAATTTTAGCATTTTTATAATCCCTTTCGCTCTTTGTTGAATTTAGCAATCGTGATGTGTTCCATCTCCGACCTTCCAACTTCTATTTTTGAAAGGTTTTCTTTCTCCAGTCACCTATTCGCAACTCCAATAAACTATAGGTGGCGCTGCAGCCACTGTCTAATGGCGGATGAAAAAGGTAAAACAAACAGATGCCATAACTCAGTTGTCTCCAACCTTTTTCACTTGCGGGCCACATTGTAAATTTTTGGAGGCGAGGCGGGCCAGTATAATAATATTTTAGCTCAGATGGTTTGTTCAGCGCTAGCCCCCCCCCCCTCCACCCGTACATTGCGAATATTTTTTTTAATTAAGTGCTCAGTGGTGGGTTTTGAAAATTTTTGGGCTTGCTTCTAAGTTGCTATATTTCCTTATACTTATTTACTGTTAGCTAAATTAAATAATATTTAAGTGCCAATAAATCTCTAATAATGTAATGATATGGATTCTTGTAAAATTTAGAATAGTTCAGGAAACTGAAAGTACTGGAAGAAAGGAATACTGAAAAAGTATTCTTCGTCACAAAACAAAGTGAAGTTTTTTTTTTTTAAAAAAAAGGCTAATGAGTGAGTGATACAAGACAAAATTATTGCAATGTACTACAAATTTATTTTATTGAATTAATGACGATTGAGAACTTGGAAATAAATAAGAATACAACACGTGTAAAACTTTAAAAATTTTTTAAAAAGTTAAAAAAATAATGAGAAGATTGCATTTGTTTACCGCTTAAAATTTTATTCCATTCAGGGACAAACTTTGTGGTTTCGATCATTGAGTGATTTTAAATGTTCGTCTGATAAAGAAGATCTATACTTAGATTCAATATACTTAAATTTTGAAAACGTCTATTCACACTTGTAAGTGGATGCAATAAGAGAAAACATAGCTCTAGCATGAATTTTTAAGATCTTTTTCTGGTAAAGAACTGTAATAAAATGGAGCACCAGGAAATGCCCGATGCCAGGGGACTAACGGGAGAATGTGGCGTGGAGAGATTTGTCCTCAGAAAGAGCAAAAAGAGAGATGGGTGCTGCACTTGTAGTTAACGGTAAAAAATGATTAAGAAACGATAAAAATTAACGGTAAAAAGATTTTAAATAATTATTTTTAATTAAAAATAAAACCACAATTATATTTCCAACGAGACTGTCTCAGCTCCGAAAAATGAAGTTTGTAAGCTTCCCGCGTGCCGGACAAAATCAGTTCACGGGCCGGATCCGGCCCGCGGGCCGTAGGTTGGAGAGCCCTGCCGTAACTTACAGCTTGCTTAAAGTTTAATAAATGACAGTAATATTTCATCGTGCTTGTGGGAAACTTTCTTTTCTATTCCACTGAAATTACATTACACCACAAACTCTCTGAAGCCTATAATTTTCTCCAAAGAAAACATGTGGAACGGAATGATTTACCTTTTTCTTTAGTATTGTTAATCACCGCAAGGTAGCGTATTCGAGGTCTGGAGTTGCGAATTGTCTCTTCTGAAACACTTAATTCTTTTGCAATTTTAAATACAGGGTTAGCATAAAAGAATAACCTGGTTTTAAAATTCATATTTCATAAGTTATTACACTTAGCACTATAAATGATACATAAAAATGAAGACAATCTATGAAAGCTTTTTTTTTTTTTCACTCACTATTGTTCAATGTGCGCCTTTCGTAATGCGACACACAACTATAACATACATTTTGGAGTGTTTCACTGTCATTTTTTATGAATGCTACACATATCTTCTATCTTCGATCTTTCAGTTCTTGGAAGGATCTTAAGATCGTCAATGGAAGGAACTTTGGTTAGTTTTACATTTGTACACGAGATGTCACTGCAGTAGTATGGCTGGAAACTGCGCACCTGACTCATTCCTAATTACACCCAACTTCTTGGAAAGACAAATTGTGATCCCAAAAGGTACAGAGTTCTGGCTTCCTTCTTTCTTTTAGCTTCCCTGGTTCTGGATGGAAAAATTTATATGCTAACTAAGTGAATTTAGAGTTAATTCTTCTCTGGAAACGCGTCAAACTTCGCTAACTTGTGAGATGAATGGAAACCCCTAATTAGGCCTTAGTTGAGGTTAGAACTTCATGGTTTCGCAAGTGACATTGCTTCACTTAGCATTCCTTTTTATCTTTTTTTTCCATTCGAAATATGAAAAGCCATCCATTTTGGTTGCTGCCTGTGCAGCAATATGTATTAAGATTTTTCCTTTTACCTTTATTTACCAGGAATTTTTAAGTCAAAAAATTTGTAATTGTAAATTGGTTAAGCAATCAGTTATTGTGAACCTAAACTAATGCTTCAAGCATTCCAGTCAGTTGTCCTGCAATAATTTTGCAAGGGCATATATACGGTTGTAAGATCAATAGGACATTCGTCCAAAGCAACAGCCCTTTACCGAAACGGATCTTTTTAATAAACTTACATTGATTTCGACAGTAAAAGTTCTTAAGTGCGTGAAAATATCAACTTTTGATTTTCTATTTGTTACGTGTTAAAACTTCTACATTTTTGTCAGCATCCTTTTTCACGGATTGCTTTTTGAATCAAGGCTTTTCTGGAGCAAGCATGAAATTTACCCACTATGATTGCTGTCTTAGAATTTTTATCTTCATCTACCACTCAAGTAACACTGAAACGTTACGTCATCGTTACATCACGTTGCAATTAGTTGAAACATCGTTACCGTTTCCCATGCAACGTGATATCACGTTGCTTTATCGATTCGTTACAAAAAGCGTAATTTTGAAACGTTACATCACGTTGCAAATTTCTTAAATTTGTAACGTTGACAAACAGTTGCAAAAGAAACGTTACTTATCATTACTTTTCGTTGCACCTTGCCTCGTCTTCGGCAACCTCCGAATCCTTGTGGCCATTTTCAGTAAACAACTTCTGGCTTGCTATGCCGCCATTGTTTTGCAGCTTCGCAATCGCGATCTCTCATCACTTTTAGCGGTAAGTACTTTGCAAGCATTATTGTTACTGTCCATGGGCGGAATTCTGGGGGGCAGAGGGGGCAATACCCCCCCCCCCCAGTTTTGAGAGGACTTTATGTAGTAACAACACATCTTCCAAAAATTTAAAAAAAATCATTATTTTTTCGTTTTTGAATAAATCAGAAGAGTATGGGTGGATTTATGGGGGGGAGGCAAAGGGGGAAATGCACCTCAGTTTTGGGAGAAGTTTATATAGTAACAACTTATCTTTCAAAATCTTATAACAAAAAAAAATCATGATTTTTTTCTTTTTTGAATAGTTCAATTAAAATGAAGAGAATAGCGAATGTCCTTTTCTGAAGGGAGAAAAGAAAAAGAAAAAAACTGAATATTAAATACAAATAGTACAGCTGACACTGGGGTACTGAAAATTAGTCTAAATTCACTATTTTGGACTGAAAACCATTTGGGCAAGTATATGAATGAAAATATAGGCTAAGCGAGCTATGCATTCAGCTGCAACACTTATAATAATTTACGTTTGGGACCCTCCCTCCCCCCTTCCCAATTTGCGCTAACAGAACGATCCACTCGTTACGACTTGTTTTCTCTCTTTTCAAAATGTTTATTTTCAATTTGCGTGATTTCAAAAACTAGATGTTTTGGGTTCTTACAGACGAAAGATTTTGAAGAACCTCCTGGATTCACACATTCAAATGAAATTGGCTGATTTGAAATGTATGCTATTGCAAAAGAAGTACATAGCTAGAATGTTTTTGTACAGCAAAATACTATCAAATGTAATAGTTAACACCATACTCAACGAATGTATGTAACAATGAAACAAAAAACTGGAAAAATTGTCCAACCATTGAACAAACAGAACGTAAAATCACTGTAAACAATGCGTTAATTTTTTAGGTGAAAAAAATAGGAATCTCAATCCCTAGCAGTTCAATACTAAATTTCTGAGTTTAGAGAATCATACATTATAAGGAAAGCGTCTGAATAAAAGAAAAAGTGAGGCAGATATATTTCCGGCACGAAAGTTTTGCACAACTCTTGTAAGATCGCATTATTACCTGATGAAATGTTTTTATAACTTTTTCAAAGGAAAAAATTTGTATATATGAAACTAATAGTTAGAACTGTACTTCATGCGCTTGGAAAATTTTCGGTTTGTCTTTTTTTTTTTTTTTGAGAAAGAAAAGTAAATACTGTCGCAAACTGAATAAACTTCAATTATCTGAACGTTCTGATTAATTGAATCTTTTTACTTAGAGGGAAAGTACCATTTTCCTTACTTTCTAAATACTGTTTAAAAATTTAGGTAAGTCATAATCATCTAAGTCTAAGTGAGACAGTTATTGTCAGTATTGAAATCTGAGTAATTCAGTCATCAGAAGTTTTGGAAAAATTTGCTGAAATTTGATAAAAACCGATAAAAACCTTACACAGATTGGTAAAATCGTAAAAATCCTTTAACTGTAAAACCTGATAAATTTTCGTTACAATTACAAAAAATCAAACACAAATCTGCAGGTTAGAGTGAATTACATGCAGGGCCGGATTTGCCTTATAAGATAAACAAGCTATAACTTATGGCCTCTGCTTTGAAGTGGGCCCCTAACTCCCAAAAAATTGTGATTCGTTCCTTAAAAAAATGGAAAGTGCTTGAAAAACTAATTTCATTTTCAAGTACTTGAAAACCTTGAATATTTGGAAACGTGTGGCTACAAACCTTAAATTTAAAATTTTCTAACAAATTGTAGGGGGAGGAATGCCAAAATGTGTCAAATTTAGCTCCTTGCTACATCCTGCATCAAAAATGCAAAAATCATGATTTTCGCGTTTGTAACATATTACTTGAAATAAATTTTTGTGACTCACATGCTTCATATCTTGCTATTTATTTAATCCCGAATGCAGAATTTTGGAAATTCTTTTGTATTGATTGCTTTTATCTTACTTTTACTGCATATTGTTAATCTGTTTAGCCCGGGAAAAAAGTGATACATTACCCCTATTCCTTTTCGTTTTCTGCACTACTTATAATTTAAAAAAAGTTGTAATGAGAAATTTAAGCTTATTTTTCCTTTTAAACTTAAAATAGCCGTTTCTTACAAAGTTTGAACAATACTGTACAACTGTATAATCTACTACTAAATTTCAGAGACTGGAAAGTGCAAATTATTAATAGGTTCTAAAATCCCTGAAAAGAATTGGTGCAGTATAGCCTACCAGGGTTCTTGAGCCAAAAACCCAATCTAACCAACCAAACCTTGAAAATAATTAGACAAGTCTTTGAAACTCCTAAGCAAAGTGTGCTTCAATTTTATTTCTTATCAAGTGTATAAATTAAGAATTGTTCAAATGAGTAGTATGTTACTCTCTTGATACCTATTCTCTAAATCTGTGCACCATTTCTTTTAAAGTATTAACTTGCATCACAAAGCACTTTTAAAGCATAAAACTTTTAAAAAAAAATATTTGCCTATTATTTCCAATTAACCCTTATAAGACATCAAAATGCAGAATTTTATATCCATTTTATATAATTTCCTCCGGGGGAGTAACCCCCGGGCCCCCTAAAATTAGAGATATTCTATATCCCACTTAAAACGGAGCCCTGCGTCACTCTCTTAATACCAGCCCCCTCTCTTTTAAGGTCAATTCAAAAAGGACAGCATGATTACACACAGTAATGAAAACAACACATAAAAAAGTAAAGAATGGCCTTATGCATCACAGAAAACAGACAGAAACGTGGGAGAGGGGGGGGGGAGGGCAATTAAAAATGTTGCACCAAAAAAAAAGAAAAAAAAATCCTGCCCCCCCAGGAACTCAGTCCTAAATCCGCCTATGTTACTGTCTAACCACGGATTGTATGGAAATAAGGCAAACATCGGTTTACACGCGGAAATGGAAGCATCTATTAGTTTTCAGGGATGTCAGATTTTGCAGATGTATGTTAGCCTCTAATTTAAGTAGAGTCTCATTCAAATGAGCGGAATACGCGCATAAAATTTTTATTTTTCCCTCATTCAGATGGAATCGTCTAAAATTGCTGTTTGCCAATTCCATACAATCTGTGGTCAAACAGTAGTGTATTATTGTTGATATACTTATTTAATTAAAGAAAAAGTGTTATTACATATCTTTATGAAGTTAATGAGCCGCCGTTGGTCGGAGTTTGAGTATTTTTCCCACCGTACTTTTATTTATAATATTGTTTGAAAGAATAATGTTAGATGTTTTTATTTGAGTATTTATTCATTGATTTCTTTAAAAAATGCTGAATCTTGGGGATATGTTCCAGTAATAAGCTATAAAAGCGATAAATGATACCATTTTTTACTCATTTAATCGGCTTTTTTCAGAATGATTTTAACGAAATAATTGTAGCAATTTTTTGAAAAAAATTTTGTCATGTAACTGAAATTAGCTTTAGTAGTAATATTGCAAATTTTTGTTAAAGCACTGATGTAAGAGGATTTTTTCAAAACTTTCATGTCTTTCAAAAAATATTTCTGGAGTTCTTTAGTAATAATATTTTTTTTTTCAAGGATTTATTTATGAAAGAAGTTTTTCAGTAATTTGTAGTAATGTCGTTAATTTTGACTATTAATAGAACTCCACTTGATGTAAATTCGGCTGTGCTATGTCATGCTCTGTTTATTTTTAAATATCAGGAATGCTCTTACAAAATATTGTAAATGAAGCAACAGTGTGAAAATACTCAAACACGCCTTTAAACGGCATGAGACATTTTATAAATTGGAAAAAAAAGTAAAGATTTTATAAAAGTATATTAACAGTAATTGCATTAACAAAAAATGCAGAATACTTACTGTATCAAAAATTAAAGGTTCAATGAACCCAGCTCCCTTCTTACCAAGGAAAAAAAACTTTATTCAAGCTTTGAAAAAAATAATAATAATGATAATAAAAAGCTTAATACAACGTTTAAAAGCAACGTGATAAATAAAGGTTGATGTAACGTTTCAAAAATCGTTGATGTAACGTTACTGAAACCGTTGATGTAACGTTACTAAAATCGTTGCTTTTGCGTTTTGCAACGAGAGATATTTTCGCTCTATCAACGTCACCAGTAACGTGATGTCAACGCTTCAGAGCAACGTGATGTAACGTGATTTATGTTACTTGGGCAATAACTTGTATATTGTGAAATATGAATTAGTTTCGCAAACCTTTAATATTTAAATAGTTCTAATTAAATTAGCACACAAACAAATCCTAGAGGGGAACAAGGACTCATTTTTAGTGCCAAATGCTTAAAGTTTCAGACTCGTGTATATATATATATATATATATATATATATATATATATATATATATATATATATACATATATCAGGTTTAAGCTGGGTTCAAAAGTTCTTTAGCATAAAAGCTAAAATTGATGGAAAAATGTTAGCAAAATGCTAAAATGTTTCACATTCTCATATATTTATATATGCCTCAGTGTTTCATCTCCAGTTGAAAATAAAATTCATATTTCATTTGTGACATCCTTGAAGAAATAAGTACAACAGCAATTTTTTAAAGCGTAAAATAAAAAAAGAAAACACGATTGGTGTTTAGAACGTTGCAGTCCCCTCCTCCTAATAAAGCAGTTTTTGGGGGGGACATAATGCTGGATAAGACTAATAGTTATTGAACTTAATTGTAGTTTAAACATCTTAGCTAAGATTCAAAAAAGATTAAGTTGATTATCGCCATGCACGCTTCTTCTCTAGGATCATACATTTCTTCTTTTTTTAAAAAACTAATTTATTTTTTATTTGAGCAAAAAAGCGAAAATGCATTGCTTTATTTTCGCAATTCAGATAGTGTTTTCGCATTATGCGAAAAATGCGACCGTAGCGAAAACCCTGAGATATATATATATATTTATATTTTTTTTTTTTTTTTTCTTTTATATATATTTAAAAAAATGAGGTGAAATTTTGTGATGGTAACATTATTCTATTTCTGAAATATATTTGCACTAAAAAGAATAAAATAACAGAATTTTTTAAAAAATACTAAGCACAAAAGGACAAAATAACTTTTTTGGGTCAGAAAGTACATTATTTAAATATTCCTGTATTTTTCAATAATTCCAAGAAAATGACTCCACTAACGATTAATGTGCGACTCAAGTCATTTCAAACCAAACTTTCCCAGAAAATTAAGCATGTTTCAACCCTCAAATTAATGAGAGTATGTTTGATAAGGATAAGAAATTTTCTACCTAACTTGAGCCGCACTTTTCCTCGTTTGTGGAGTCATTTTCTTGGAATAATTGAAAACTACAAGAATACTTAAATAATGTACTTTCTGACCCAGAAAAGTTATTTTGTCCTTTTGAGTGCATTATGAAAAGTGCTTAGTATTAAAAAAAAAAAATCTGTTATTTTCCAACTGTCACCAAATATAGTTAAATGTAAAGATAAGTGATTAAAATAATAATTATGCAGAAATAAATAAACGTATGAAAATCATAGGAAATAACGGAAAGTAATCACAAAATTTACGAAAAAATGCTCTTATGCTTTGCTTTTTTTTCCTATTTTTATTAATTACTTTTTCTTATTTTTTTTTTTTTTATTTTAAACCTCGACAAGCAAACATCTCTGAGGACCGGCTAAACTTTTTCACCGACCTGGTTCCGGTTCGCTTGACCAATGGTTGGGAATCGCTGAGCTAAAGGTAATACAATGATTGTCATAACAGCAAAAAGCGCAAAATAAGAAAATGCGCGACCACAAGCAAGCGACAGGAAGCGCAAAAAAAAAAAAGCGCAGCGCGAAGTGTTGGTATTAGTGGTTGGTATCTGGCGATTTCTACCAGGGCTGTGGAGTCGGAGTCGGGCTAATTTTGGGGTAAAGGAGTCGGAGTCGGAGTCGTTAGAAAACATGCCAACTCCGACTCCGGGCTTCTTTTTTTCTTTAATTTTCACTGACTCTCCTTGCATTTTTTAAAAACTGACTACTAATTGGTTGAATTACATGTATAAAAAGCTACTAATGAGAAAATAACTGCCATTATTGCAATCAGCTAGCTTGAGTGCTTACCGAACTTTCTGTAGCCGTCCCCTAGTTTTTAACTTAACTAATAGCTACCGTCAGCAAACGGTTTTGTTGCCTAACATTTTCAAGTAATCACTTTTAAATAAAAATAGAAATATAATGTTTTGTTCGTTCTCAGTTATAAAATAGTGAAAGGAACGCAGCAATTTAATAAGTCGAGGCCCGTAGCTCAGGTGGAAACTTTTAAGAGTGATCGGCAAGTCGGAGTCGGCCATTTTCCTTCCGACTCCGCAGCCCTGATTTCTACTAGAGTCCCTGACAAACCACCTCCGCATTCTCAGGAGAAAACGTTGACACAAATTGAAACGACGGAGTTTCGCCATGTTCACCCCCCAGTTTGAGCCAACGCGCATGTTATTATAGCAATAATGCTAGGTTAAAAACGGTTTTGTAATTGTATTCTACGTTTGATGCTTGGTTTAATTTTGGATAATTGCAGTAAATGAAAAGAAGAAATCCTCTTCAATAGTTGTTTCAAACAACACTTTTTTTTAGGAAGAATATGATGTATAAAACTGTTAGTAACTTTTGGCACTTTTTGTAGCTGTGCGACTACTCGCACAGCTACAAAAAGTGCTCGTTGTACTACTCGTTTTGTAGCTCGCGAAATAAGGAAATTTTATTTTTTCCTTTCGTCTAAGAGTTAAAGGTGAATTCAAAAAGTGAAACGAACTTTGTAAGAAGAAATATTTCAGTCAAACGTTATGCATACGTCTTTTGTTTTTCGAAAAAAAAAAAAAAAATAAATAAATAAATAAAGCGATAAACTCAAGCGCTAATTATCCACTTTCGATTTCTTCCAAATTGTTATGCATGGCATGCTGCAGAATTAAAATTACGATTTTTAACAAAATATATATATTTTTAATTTTTAAATACTGTTGATTCAAATCAAATATCATCTAAACTAAGAAACAATAACAGAATGTGTTTCTCCGAAAACATTAGAGATAAAACTAGTCTTTTCTGACCCAGAGAAGTTACTTTGACCTTTTGAGTGCGTAATGAAAAGTGCTTAGTTTTTTTTAAAAAAAATCTATTATTTTATTGTGTTTAGTGTAAATGTACTTCAGAAATAGAATAATGTTACAATCACGAAACTTCACCTTATTTTTCATATAAATGCTCTGTACTAAAAAGAAAAGAAACCTATATATATATCTAAAACTTTAAGCAGTTAGCACTAAAAATTAATCCTTGCTCCTCTCTATGATTAATTTGTTTGCTAATTTAACTAAAACCATTTAAACATTAAAAAATTTCCAAACTAATTTATGTTTCCAACCATATAAGCTACTCATGATAAAGATCCTAATATGCAGGGGTGCCCCCTTTCGAGCAAGATCCCCACCCCCAAATGCCAAGGCCGCAGTCTACGCCAGACCCAGGTGGGAACCTCTGTAATATGTCTATTTACTTTACCCCGTTATCGATTGTTGGCATAGATGAGATCAATGATAGGGAACACTTTTCATGCTTGCTCTAGAGAAGCCGTCATTCAAAATTCTCATTACAATTACAATTAATATTACTATTGTGGCTACGAATATTTGTTACAATGATCATTTAGTGGGGAAGTTACAAGAAATTTACCCGGGGTGTCTCCCTTAAAAGCAAGGACACCATCCCCAGTGCTGACGAGACCCTTCCCCAAAATGAAAAAATACCCCTCAAAACAACCCCCCTAAAAATTTCAATAGCACAGCCTGTGCCACGACCCCCCCCCAGGTGGGCACCAGTGAATTTACTGTTTTCCAACCTAACTGCAGGGGCGCACCCCCCCCCAATACCGTGGAGGACCCCCAAAAATGAAAAACTACCCCTCAAAACCCCCCTAAAAATTTCAATGGGCATTCTACGCCACAACTCCCCCCCCCCCCCCTACGTGGGCACCCCTGCTAACTGAAATAATTTAATTTTGGAGTTTCAATTTTTCAGCATTCAGTTGTACCTTAAGATTAAGCAAATCATTTAGTGAAATCCCGAAGTCTTTACGTGGTCTAGTTGCCGAGATATAAGCAAAAGCAGGCCTCAGATTTTTCTGTGACAAACATAAAAAATGCTGTTTTTTTTTTTTTTTTCTAAAATTTTGTTCTGTTTTAATTTGTTCTAAAGTATTGTGCAGAAATTAGAAAGAAAAAGAAACGGCGTGAAATTATCTTAATACCATCCTGTATTATATGCAATGTTTGTAGGAACAATCAACAGCACTGCAAGTCGGCATACTAGATGGTAAAAATCGGTGGAAGAAGTTTATTAAAACAAACAAGATCTAATACAGCATGCAAAGCACGGCTAGAATGGCTGCTCTGGGGGTGATGCGTTGGCGCCCAATTTGTGTCACTTCCCGGCGGACGATAAGCGGTCCAATGAAAACGTAGTTTTCAGAGTTGCGACAATAGCTACGCTCGGAAAGCGCAACCGGTTACAGGGGGAAGATAGGGTTGCCGCCGAGCTGCAAGATTGGCTCCTTGCTCGCTTTTGAGTTTTATTTAAAAAAATAGTCGCAAATGGGAGCGGAAAGAGTGGCTAAAACGGGTTCTGAAGGATGTTAGCACCGCGGATTCGAAAATGCATGCTGTTCAATAAGTGAAACGCTCGATTTTTGATTCAAGCATTAAAAAAAGACAAAATGGCTGTGTGTTAGCAGAATTAAGAGCAGGTTTTTTTTCTTAAGCCTTATTCTCTTTAATACGATCAATTTTAAATTAATCAAAAGATTCCGAGACAACGAAAATTATATTATAATTTTAATTGATTTAAAATGAATGAAAGAATAAAGACTGATTAAGAAAATGAAAATAAATAAATAAGCAACAAATAACGAACATAAAAAATTGCTTGTTTTTGCTACATTAAATTAAGCTTTATAAAGATTTTTGAACATAGAAATATTTCTTGGATTGATATCAAAAGCATTACTTATTTTTTTTCTATAAAAGGAAAAATGTACAATTTTCTGATTTAAATGGAAAAAAGTTTAGCATTAGCTTAAAAATTCCGAAACGAAATATATGCCTAGGATGCCCACCTACGGGGGTGGGGGGGGGGGCTGTTAGGGGTGTGGCACCCATGTATATGCAAAGGAAAGTTTGAAAGAGTAATACTAGAAATATGTAGAAGCTTAAAACAAGGTATCCTATCCAGGCCAGGATCTATACATTTTAGGCCTCCCTGCAACAAAATCTGTAGCCCCTCTCCAGAGGCCATCAGTGTACATTTGTAACGTTAAATAAGTCTTAGTGCTAGTTTTTTTTCTTTAATTTCAGAGGCCGTTGGATTCCTTAAGACGTGGGGCACCCCACACTGCGGGGATCCTATCTCGCCCCAACCAACTCCAAAAAAAAAAAAAAAAAAAGAGTAAGAACCTCTGAATATTTTAATGGTTTAGTGGGTACACCTAGTTAATAGATTAATTTGTATAAAGTTGAAAACTGAAATTATATTAATCAGAGGTCATTTTTATTTGAAACTAGATGCAGATAGAAATATTCAGAAATAAATTGGGAAGTTAAGGGGGGAGGGGTGTATTTTGACACATTATATATTTTCAACATTCTTATATGCAAAAGAAACAGATGTCTCCATTATTTTATATTTATTTCTTGAAAGTACACTATCTATTATTTAAAATTTTCAACAACATTTTTATACCAAAACAATATTAGAATGAAAAGTAGTTAGATAGTAGACATTTTTTTCATGAAACAAAATTAAAACAATTCAGAGCTCCAAAAAAGCACTTGTACTTTGAATTTTTATGACAAAGCAAAAACTAAAAATTGAAAACAATTTAGCATGAGGAAAACTCATTTATTTCATGCAAAGTTTTCAGATCAATAGCATGATCTTATTGTTCCAATCTTGTTGTTGTTGTAAACAACATCGATCTCTGTTGTTCAATTTACTTTTTGGTGTTATTGTATGTATAAACTTTATTTAAAACACAAAATTTTCAGCATTTTCATCCGAAAAAGAAAACATTAAGTTAATTAAAAACTTCAGTCACTAATGGGCTTATCTTCAAAAAGTGCAACTTTGCTGTCACATGCCTTTTACAGTTAAGACTAAGGAATAATTTATTATTTTTTAATTTCAGCAAAAATATATCCATTTAAATCTGCCGACAGTTTTTTTTTTTTTTTTTTTTGTAATAATTTTTATTTCTTTTTTTTTTTTTTGGTTCGCAGCATAAGAATTCTCACCTCCATGTGTTAGAATTTAATTGATTCAAAATAAATAAAGAGATAAAAAAGGTAAGAAAATGAAAATAAATAAATGAAAGACAGATAATGCACATTAAAAATAGCTTGTTTTTGTTTCGGAAAGGCAAACGTTGTAAAGAGTTTTAAATCTAAAAATATTTCCTGTAACCATCCAAAAAGCAATATCACTAATTAAAATGGTTTGCTATTTAAAAAAAATGCTAATTAAAACTGCATGTTTAAGTTTACCCTGTACAATTTTCTGATTTAAATGTGATTAAGTTAAACATTAAATTAAAAATTTGAAAGATAAATATGCAAAGGAAAATTTAAGTTTAATACTAGAAATAGGTAGATGGTCAAAACGAGGTAACCTCCCCCGCAAAAAAAAAAAAGATAGAAAGAATACCAAGTACCTCGAAATATTTCAATGGTTCAGTAGGCACTCTTGGTTAAAATATTAATTTGAATAAAGTTGAAAATTATTACTTTAATTTGATGTAGTAGAAATATTCAGAAATAAATTGAGGAGTTGAGGGGGTGTAATTTGAAACATTACTTATTTTCAACTCATATGAATAAGAAACAAATATATCTATTGTTATTTATTTATTTCTCTGCATCACATCATGCATCTATTACTTACATTTTGAACAATATTTTCAAATATAAACAATATTAAAAAGAAAAGAAAGTAGACACTTTCTTAATGAAACAAAGAAAAAAATCATTCCCAGCACCAGTAGAGGACTTGTACTTATTTTCAATGTTCGTGGAAAAGCAATGTTTACATTTAATTTTGACAGAGATTTTAAATACAACTTAGCATGAAGAAAACTCATTCATTCCATACTAACAGTTCAGGTCATTACCACATAAAGATTACAACAAAAGTCTCTAATGTTCATTTTATTTTTTGGTGTTGTTAAATCTGTAAACTTTATTTCAAACATAGAATTTCTAACATTTTTACACAAAAAAGAAAAAAAAAAAAAGAAAAAAAAAAAAGAAAGAAAGAAAACAAAGACTTTTTTCTCAATGAGGCAATTAAAATCAAATTCAGGGTACCAAAACAGAATTTGTAGTTTTTATAGATTTTGGAGCACACTATTATTGTCAATAACTGCTTAAGTAACAAAATAAGCAAAGATTAATCTTTGTGTTTTCTGAAATGCAACATAACTTTAAAATATTCACATGTTCAAAATATGGTTATTATTATCAAATTTTTTAAAATTCTTTACTCCAAAGTATCATTTCCTAAAACTAATAACTATGGACAAAACACAAGTTTAATCAAAAATTTCAGTCACTTATAAGCATAAAGAAAATAAATTTTGTTATAGGCTTTATTCCCATTTACTCAATTAGGGAGTTTCTATTAGACAGGGCAAAATATACTGATGCTTGTAATTTATTTTCTTTTATACTATTTGTGAAGTGAATGTTTGTGTGTGTGGGGGGGGGGGGGAGAGAAACCCTTGATCGAAATAAATTGAATTTTTTTGTTCAGATTTTTTCATAGATTGCAATTTCATTCATTACCCTGTATCATGGATGGATGAACATGACCTATATTCCAGCATCCTGAAAAATGCTTCCAGAATTTAGTCAGAAACAGAAAAGGAGCATTGACAGTCGGAAGTGGACTAAGATAACAGTTGCTACCTATCCCTTCCAAAATTGGAGTTATTTGCAGTTATTCAAATCCTGTCCTGTAGTTTAAGTGGGGAGAAAAATCTCTTCTTGAGAGGAGGGGGGGATTTCTGGATAACTACACAAAGAGAATAAGCATCAATGAACTGTTCATTTAATACTGAAATAAACAAACCTAAATATATCTTTCATAATTTTATGTATACCTAAATTTTTTTGCCTTGCATTGAATACCGAAAAATTTATTAAAAATCTAAATTGAAAACAATATTTTTACATGACAAACAAGCATAAACCTTAAAGCATTTGTTTTACAAAACAAATTCAAAACTCTTAATTTAGAGAATCAAAACAGAATTCCAGCTATTTCTCAATTTCTGTTGCAAAATTATTGTTTGTTTTACCTCTTTACATTTCAATATTAATATACAAATGAATGATAATAAATATGATAATAAGCGTGACAAATCAGAAATACAGCACTGTTTGTATGAAGATCAAAATTTCATTTAATTACCCAGATAGCATGCTCACTTGCGGCAAGTTTGATTTTTTCTTGATATTATCTTGTTGTGTCAAACTTGACGTGACTCGTTAGCGGCAGACTTTCAGCAAGTTGGGCGCCACCACCGTAAACTACTCTTGCAAACGCTTGTTTGATGAACACTTGTTTCAATCACGACACCCAGCGCATGCGCGGTAGTACATAGTCTACGGTTCGGCGCCAAACACGGAGAAGCAAACGAAGCAGGGAGCCATGATGGATTGACGAAGTAAGCTGCACGTTGGAACAGCAGAGAAAAGGTATTTATCAGTTTAATATTTATTCAAATGCAATTTTCTTTAAATTGTAATTCAGAAGAATGCACTGGTGTTTATATTTTTTCTCTATCACGATTCGCGTCAAAGCATTTCTTTGTAGCGTAGCACATGTTTCAAACTCAATGTTAAGCTTTTTAAACTTGAGGTTTATGAATAATTTTGAATATATGCATACAGGATGGATTAAATACAGTTGGTAACAATTTTTATTTGAAAGATTTTATCAAACCGTATGTTTTAATTCGATCGACTGTCGATGTCTTAAAATAAAGTTTAAACTCGATCCCAAATATACTGTAGTCGGTTTTTTTTTTTACGTTGTGTTGGCATTGAATCCTTTCTTTAATTTAATAGTTCATGCAAATACTTCATGCAAATAAAATGAAAATCATTCCTAAAACAAAAGCTAATCAATAAGTATAGTTAATGGGAAACTTTGTTTATCTGCAATTTTGCATAACTGATAACTTAACATCTGACCATCTGAGAATGTTCTCTTACATTAAAATTGAGTGGAATGATAATATTTCAAAGTAACAGTTTGAATTTTTTCGTACTATAGTGATTTACTACATAGTCGATTCCAGTCAAGAAAAAAATACCTCTGAAAATCAGCATATGATAATACAAGCTATTTTCCAAAATTGATACTCAAATTGTAATGTTTTGTTGTTAGTCGAAAATTATTTTTGGTGTTATTAAATCATAAAGTTCTTGTAATTAACATTTGAAATATTAATTGGGAACTCCTAATATTCTGTGCAGTATTTATTTAATTGATATTCACTCATTTGTATTTTTAATATTTTTCTCAATTAGTCAAGTGAATGCGGGGCAAAGTGAAATAATTCATTTTGTTTGCTTATTCAATCATTTACCAAATCACTTACGCATTCATTAATTAACTAATTTTTCCTTAATTTAATCATTCACTTATTAATTCACTCTTTCACTTATTTTCTTATGCATTCACTTTCTATTTTATTCACTCATTTATTTTCTTTGTATCAATTAATAAATTTATTTATTAGTTCATTGTTTCATTATCTTTTCATTTAGTGAATTATTATTTATTTGAT
Source organism: Uloborus diversus (assembly GCF_026930045.1). Taxonomy (NCBI): domain Eukaryota; kingdom Metazoa; phylum Arthropoda; class Arachnida; order Araneae; family Uloboridae; genus Uloborus; species Uloborus diversus. The sequence goes on along the minus strand of NC_072737.1, from coordinate 27,670,832 downwards.
CATTATTTTGTTCGAAAAAATTTCACAATCAAATGGAAAATATTTCATTTTTCACTTTTTCCCATGAAAAAAAAAAAAAAAAACGTGAAAAAAACTTCTACTTTTTCTCGAAGGCTAAATTTTACTGCCAATAATAAAAAATAATGTTTTCACGCAAGTTTTATTTTATGTGTAATGTTATTTCTCTATATATTGTAATATTCAAAACAAACTTCCTATTTGTTCATTTTGAAAAAGCTCAGTCATCTTAACCATTTCGCTTTGCCCCACAGTCCCCTACTATTTATTATAACTTTTATTTTATATGTTTTATATTGAAACAGTTCTTGAATCAGGTGTAATTTTTGTCTGATTAATGCTATACGACAAATTCAAATATTTTTATTATTATAAAATTTAAAAAAACTGGGCATTTAAAATTTTTTATTCTGACATGTTTTTTTTTTTTTTTTACATACGTGCCCAGCAGGGCATGTTAAAATTTTAAAGAATTTTGTAGCCCTGACCTATTATTGTATATTTAAATTTGTTAAAACGCTACTTTAACTTTTACTCTTGTTAAACATATTTTAAGTGCCGTAGAGTCTCGAAAATCAGATGTAGTTGGGATTACAACGTAGCAAAATATTTCATTTTTCAGATGTTAATGAAAATCATTTCATTCTAACAAAAAATGTAACTAGAAACATTAAGCACCTCAAGTAGAGCAGAACCCAGAACTTTTAAGACTCTTTTGTATTTTGAATATTCGGTTTGTCTGCGGAATAGGCAGTGTACTGAATACCAACTGAATATTCAGTGTATCACTAAAGCGTTAGGTTTGCTTCAATCTATATATTAAATAAAATTCATAATTTTGTTAATTTGTTGCGAATTGTATTCCTCTTTGGTCTTTTCTTGAATACCTGGTAAAATTATCCATTTTACCACCCTGGCAGTGCCGACGAGAGGCCATGTCAGCTTAGTCGGAAACTAGCGACCCGTCCTTTGAAGGGGCCCGGCTTGGAATCGCAGTAGACAAATTTAACAAGCTAAATGGGGGCACGGGGCCCGGCGATAAAACCGACAAGTGGCTTGCCTTAGCTCACGGCTGCCTTGCACCCTGGATCAATCGTACCTTTATTTTGTAAAAACTTCTAGACAGAATAACTACGAATATACTATTTGTTCTTCTCATTGAAGGAATATTTTACATCAAATTAAAATGCAGTAAATTAAATGTATGATCTTTTGTGAAATATTGATTATAAGCATTTCAAATGAATGTGTTTTCTTTACCAGCCTTCAATCCCAATTTTCAAAATATTGGTGTATATTTCATTCAGTTTAAATTTTGCACGAAGTAAAATACTACTGCCATTATTGTTATCAGGGACCCTCTCAGTTTTCTGATAGGGACTTCAAATTTTATCGACTGGTGAAATATGGTTATTCACACTTGGGGGGGGGGGGAGAGAGACTTGTGAACATGGCATGTTTATCTTGAAAAAATCTCAAATAATAGCAGTCCCAGTACTCATTCTCTTTTACAAATATTTGCAACAATGAGATTTATGTTTCTCGGGTCGAAACTTCTTCCTTTGAGCAGCTGTTTTACGTAATTTCACCGTTTTCTTTTACTTGTGAAAACATATTTTAAATTGCTTAGTCAAACTTCATTATTGCAAATCGTTATATTGTTCTTTAAAATATGATGCATGTCCTGCATTTTTTAATCATGTTCATATGTGTCCCAGGCCTGTTTATATGTTCTCCCCAAAAAGGGCACATGTAAGCAATTAAACACATTTTTTTAAAAGTTCATGACACAAAGAAAAGGCTACCTATTTAATTTTGGAGATATTTTGGTGTTGCGAAATTGATATTTCTTTTTGAAAAATAAAGAAATGTAAAAAATTGTTCCTATGTGTCTCTTTCCCCCCTACAACCAATGAAAAGGAATATTTGGATATTTAAAAACTTGCAATTTAATCTCCAGATTTGCCAAATCATCAGCTAAAATTTGCTGAATATGGGATTTTGACTAATACCTCCTTTCGGGGCATTCTGATTTTTATAATGTATGTAGTTTTCTCGTGGCAAAACTTCTAGTAAGATGCAGTAAACAGATAATGACATACTTATGTGTTCACTTTTTAATTGTTTTGCTTTTGTTCTTGCTTTTGAAATCAAGTATTAATTCTACTTTTTCCTCCTTTTTTCGAAAATATTCTACTTTTTGACACTGAAAATGTTCTATGAGCTCTGTAAATTTCATGCCATTTTTCTAGACATGCTTGTTGCACAGCATGATTTACATTTGCACTGATTATTGTTAACTATTTTGAGAAGCTGTTTTATAGAAATGGTTTAAAATTTAAAAACATTTCTTTGAGATTTCTATACCAAAAAAAAAAAAGGAAAAACATAACTTTTGTGTTTAACACAAGGCTTGAAATATACCTGTGCAGAATGATTATTCTGATAATTATTGTAGGATTTTTTACCTTTATCGAAACAAAGTTTGCTCGAATAATTTCTTTTTTGCCTGTGGATTGCCAGATGATTTCATATGTTTTATATCGCTATATTTCGGAATTCAAATTAAATTGAATATATAGCTTAACTGTAACTTAGTTTAGCTTTTAGCAATAACTTGTTTTTATTGTTCAAAAGATATTAGCTCCATTAATAATATTTGTCTCCAATTTTAAAACTAGTTATATTTCCATAAAATAATTTTAGTTGACAATTTCAAAATAGTATTCTTGTTTGTTGACTTTGCTTTGAGCTCTTGTTAAATGTATTAGCAAATATAGCATGTCCTGTTTATTCTTATGTTTTTTTTATAGCTGCTTGTCAAAGGGTTGTATAAGGATATATGGCAGCTGGCATCAAGAAATAATGTGAGTTTTTGAGTACAACATTTTTATTTTTATTAATAAACTTCATAAATAGGATTTTTTAAAGCTGGGTTGTCAGGTTTTTGACTAGTAACAGTCTTTCACAGTGTAAACTCTTGCACCTCTAGTCAAAAATGTTTACCATATCTTAGTAACCGCAACCTATCATATTTCCCAAGTTTTATTCGAATGGCTTTATATAAAGTATTCAGCAGCAGAATAATTACTTCCCTTCTTATTTGCTTCAAGGTAAATATTCATTTTCAATTTACTTTTAGGGGTCAAATAGGTGTGCATAGATAATACTTAAATGTATTTAATGTTTGGCAAAAAAAACACTTAGAGGTAAAAATGATTGTTTTTTTTAAAGTAAGTGCATTAATTATAAATATTTTTAAGTTAATTGGACTGACTAGATAGTAAATAATTGTGAAAATAACATTAATAAAGAATATCATGCACTTGTATATGAGGTTAGCTCTTTTTGAAAATCTTATATATACATTGCATTTAGCATGTAAGCTAAATTAATGCATTTCGGCTATAGCAAATACATATGCTAGCTTGAATTATTTAAGAAAAGGGGGGGAACACAAAAATTTTTGAGTATGCATTGAAAATCAGATTTTAAGCTTGTCATTTCATTTTACTTCCTATCAAGTTTAGACCAACCAATTACCCATTTAAAATTTCAGCAGGATTTATGACAGCTATTGCAAGTTTTTTAATTTGAATGGTTTTTTAGTAAGCTTTTGTTCGCAAGCAAATTTGAACGATTGGAGTTTTTTAGTTTAAACCGGTATTGTATTTCCGTCATATTTACAAACCTAAGCTTGTTTGGAAGTAATAAATCCTTCAATTTGTGTGGGGAATGTTACAAGTAGGTCTTGACAAGTCAGGATTTTTGCTTTGAAGAAAACTCGCCAAATTAATTTTTTTTTTTTTTACTATTTATGGGGAATGTGAAGGCTGGATTATGCTATTAAACTATCATTTCTAAATTTTACTTAAAACAAAGTATGTCTGCAAAACTCCGTAGCTCTGCAAAAAAAGTTATTTTGGCTCCGCATTTCACAGTCGGGCGTTCAAAAGCATAAGGCATGACATAGTGCTTAAAACTATCTTATTAAGTAAAAAATAATTATTTTTATGCAAGTGTTTAAAATGATTATTATAGCTCAAAAATAATTTTAGATAAGTGATTTTTGAGATTTAAAGTTAGTTTTTTGTTGAATTTTATGCAAAATACCGAGCTGCTCCTAAAATTCACCACAGATCAGGGTTGAGTTTTGAACTGTCCTAAAACTGGTTTCGGACAGAACAGGCGGTTTTTTACCGTCCAAAAATACACTTTTCTATCAAAGTATGCTAAAGCTAAAAGGTGTAATCAAATCAACTGATCATTTACTGCAATATTAATCATTCATAAATAATAATAAGTTTTAATTAATGAGTATTTGTATTTTCTCTGAAAGGTTCATTAATAAATATTTTACCTAAACAAATTTCCCATAACTCTATTATGCAAAAACTTTCTTAGTAACAGTTGGTAGAGTTATTGAAAAGAAATTCACTGCACTACCAAGACAACTAGGTTTCAGTTCCATTTATAACTCAGAAAAATGTTATTAAATGTAATTTTTTGGTGGGAAAAAAAAGAATATTTTTTTAATGGTTTTTGCATTCAAGTTTTACATGATATTTTAACATTTTTTTTAACGATAGATTAAAGAGTAATAAATTGACATTTACTAAAATTTTTAAAACTTGTGCATTTTTTTAAATTCCATATTTTAATATAATATACATTCTGGTAACTATTTATTGCATTTCAGTCAATTATTAAACTATATTTTGAACACTTTCTTTTGCACACGTGCATAAATGCCAAAAAGTTTGGTTACTATTATGAACCCAAAAAAAAAAAAAAAAAAAAAAAAAGAAAAAAAAATGCGTACAATTTGGAATGTTTAATGATGAATTCAACTTCTATGTAACTAGATTAGAATTAGCTGTATCATTCAGTTACATATATTCTTATACTTGAATGTTCACCATTGAATGAATATTCAATATAAAACATAACTTTGATGCATTTTGTTCTGTTTTTGATATTTTCTCACAAAATAGTTTTTTAAGAAAATGTAGTTTTGGACAGGACGGTAAAAACCGTGGTTTTTACTGTTGTGTCCAAAATCTTGCCAATCCTGCTACAGATGCTTGTCAAATTGTTTCTCCAAGGTTGGCAACCCTAACCCTAGAAGGTGCTGCTGTACAGTATGACTTTTAAAAAAAAATCAATGTTAGTCCACTTAGAACGTTATCTTTAAAGTCATTTTATTCAAAACTTGCATATGTCCTTTTACATCCCTTCGCTTCTCACTGCTTCATATGATGTACTTCTAAAAGAAGCTTCGCACTGTTTATATTTACTATCATCTGAAAAAATATATTTTGGTACTGGGATTTCAAACTATTCATATTAGCTGAGGACTTGTTCATTCTATTTGAAGGCTTAATCTGCTTTGCGCCCAGAGTTTGGGGATCTGTAAATAAGTTCCTGATCTTGTAAAAATGATCGCTTATGTTAATGCCATAGGACCATTATGTTTTAACGGGTCTAGTTTGCATTTCAGTGCTGGCGGTTATTTTTGCATTAAATAGTTTTGAGAATACAAGGCTAATTTTTCTTTTAAAACATGTTTCAAAAGTGAAAACGTCTCCAAAAGTAATAAAACTTACCAGCAAAGATTCTTCTTCATTTTTAATAGAAGTAAAAAACAAATTGTGTGGTAACAAAAGCTCTCCATTGAAAAAAGATTTGAAAATAAATGCAAATATAACATTAAAAATATATTTCTCTTTAAGTTAACATTAGCAATTGGTGGTTTTCAAATAGCCCCTTTAATGCGAGTAGGGTTCATAACTGGGGAACTATAGTTTATGCCTGACTTTAAGACTACTGTTAGCAGAATTCTTTAATGAAAGTAAAACTTATAATTTTTCTACAATGCTTTTTTTTTATTTTAGGACACAAAGACATGAAGAAAAGTGAAGAATCGATGTATTATAATACTGTAAATACTGTTGGACAATTTGTTTGTAATTATTGTTAATAAACAGTCTGTATTGATTTTATTATAAGTGTCTTTTTAAAATTTATTTTGTGTTTGCTGAAAATAGGGTTACCACAAAACTGCAAAAGTCTCCGTAGAGTAAAAGTTTCTTTAATTGATGCTTGTGCCATGTATTTATATCATAGAAAAAAAAAAGTCCAAAAAATAATTTACTAGTAATTTATTCTCCGTATAATTTAGTTTGAATTGTACATTTTAACAAGTATATTTTATTAAAAATAATAGCAAAAATTAACATTTCTGGAGAAGTCTACTGTATCAATTCAATGTTATTCAGTACAAATTGTACAATTTGACCTATACCTTACTTCCTGTGCTCAAATTTGTTGGAAGGTCGCTATGAGAACCGTGAACTAAATGCCAGTTCAATATCCAAAAGCAAATTAATTTATTTAATAATAATATAATGTTACTTTGAATTTGGGATTTGTTTTTGTGTTCATCTGCTTGATTATGCCAGTTCAATATCCAAAAACAAATGAATTTATTTAATAATAATATAATGTTACGTTGAATTTGGGATTTGTTTTGTGTTCATCTGCTTGATAATCAACTGTTCTTCATAAAATTAGATGAATGTATGGTCACACATTAGCAAACTTTTTACTCCAGAATTAGATCCTACATAGTAAATAAAGCAAAAAAAAAAAAAAAGTCTTCAAATTTACTTGCAAATTGGGTTTAAATTTACATTCACCTGTATATAATTAACATTGTATTTACAGCATTCGATGAATGCATGAGAATTTTTATTAAAGAAAGCTAGTACAGTGGAAACCTGTTATAAGTTGACCACCTGTGGTGCATTACTTTAGTTGTCAATTTACAAAGGTAGATTTATATGATAAGGGCCAATTCCGTGCCTGAAAAAAGTGATCAACTTAGACAGGTGGCTCAACTTCACAGGTTTTACTGTATCACATTGTGTAAATTGGGATATAAATTTTGAAAAGGTTTTAATCCTTTATTAAAAAACAAGTGAGAATTTGTTTAGGGAAAAACTTTTATAAAATTAGCAGCGTTATAATTTTTGCAAATTTTCTGAAAAAATTTTGTTGTATCAAATTTTCGTGAATGAGATCAAAGGTACTGTTAACTTATTGCACAACTATTATAAACTTCTCTAGGATGCATAACATAAATATTCATTGTTTAATTTAATTATATTTTTATAGTGTAAAATATTTTTCTACAGTTATTGCTAAAACTAAAATAATTGTTTGCTAGAAATACTACTAATTTTGAGACCTGATTTTTTTCAAAGGAGTGTAGTATTATAAATTCAAATTTTTTAATACAATAAAGTTTGTTTGATTACAAATATTTCTGCAATGAATACAATAAAAGTATGTTTCTAGTTTGCAGTGGGTTCACAATACTTTTTGTTTAAAAATGGCTATACTTATTCATTAATTTGTGGAAAATTTGGTAACAACAAACTTTTCTATTAGTTTGCAGAAAATTTTCAGAATTTGATGCAATTAAGAAAATTTTCAATGAACCTGCAACAGTTTGATATGACTTACAGGACAAACTTGCTGCAAGTTCAGTTCGTGGGGACTACAAGGCTTGCATCAGACTTGCAGACTTGTCGCATCCATTTTGATGCAAGTTTGCCAGAATTGCAAAGCAAGTTTGCTGCAAGCAAAAAAATGCTATGCAAATTTGATATGAACTGGTAGCAAATTTGATATGACAAAGCTCAGTTTGAAGCAAACTTGTCACAGCAAAGCTTCAGTTGCTTTGAACTTGCAGCAAGTTTGATACCACAAAAATGACTTTCCTACTGGTTTGCAACGAACTTGCAGCAAACTTGATAAGACTTGCAGGACAAACTTGCTTGCAAGTTCACTTCGTGGGGAAAGCAAGACTTGCATAAGCTTGCATCTCGTTTGCATCTGACTTGCAGACTTGTCTCATCCAATTTGATGCAAGTTTGCAGAATTGCAAAGCAAATTTGTTGCAAGTTTGCTGCAAGCAAAAAATGCTATCTGGGTACACTATTTAGCATTTAAACACAGAATTTTTGTTGGTTTGTATGTCATTGTTGAAAGTCCAAAGATCATTTCGGCAACAAATTTCCTGAAGTCATCAGCATAATAAGAAGCATAACAAACATGAATGGCATATTATGTATGGAAGTTTATTATTTTTTTAAACAACTTCATTAGTTTTGATAAAGCTGTCAAGCTAAGAAAACTTGGAAAATGTTTTCTGGACATCCTTGTAAACTAAATATTGGAGATCATTCTATTATACAATTCTTTAAGCGAACAGTACAATTCTATCATGAGTTTTCTAGAACATCTGCATCAGGGAAATACTTCAGCAAGTAGTTGAGCTTTCTTCAAGTTGCAGAATATCTGGAAAAAACTTAAAAAACATTAAGCGCAAATAAATTTAAAAGCAGAAGTAAAACTCTTCAAATGTGCTAAATATTCAATACGGCTGAACACAATTGGCAGGAATGTTTTTTTAAAACTAGTTCATAAAATTATAAATGGAAAATAAATAAACACACTTTAATTGAAATAGAGCTGTATTTCAACTACTTTGCATTAAGTGTGTTGTAAAATTTAATTTCAAATAACAGGATGTGTTTTAAAAACACTTGAAAAAGTAAAACACATATTACAGGGGAATATTTTACATAATTCATCAATCTCTTTTGACTAGCATAGATTGTTTTTCATTAAATTATGTACATAAAATTATGTACATGTTTGTTACTGTGCATCATCTTTGCTCTTAAGAAGAGAAATCGTCAGTTTATGATGACTAAAATAAGTAACGAACGTTCGTGATTCTAAATTTTTTAGGAACCGTGAGAAAACTTGCTTGTTTTTTCTGCACCTCACTTAGGAATATCTACAACAAAATTGTAGGGGGAGGTGGGGCACGTTGGACAGTGGGGCATGTTGTACGGGTTCCAATTATTTGAATAATATTAATATTTTTTATTTTATTTTTTGACCAACAAATAGTTCCTATGGTCCTGCAAATCCTATAATGAAATCACATGGTACAGTTATATTGAACAAATTTTATTCCAGAAAGTTACTTCAGCAGTCCTGAGTACTTTTCAGAAAACTATGAATTAATTTTTTTAATGGTTTAAGTCAAGATTGCGGAAAAAAAAAATTGAACTCCTGTTTTAAACTTTTACATGAATGCCACTACCTCATCAAAGTGCTTACTTGTGATTGTGATTGAAAAAATGTGAGTGCATACTAAAGAAATTAATTATAAACTGTTTTTGTTTGTTTTTAATATATAAATTTAAGTGAAGTAAAAATATAGAGAATGCAATATACTGATGCTTGAATTTAAATTCTTTAAAATAAAGCCACATTTTTTAATAAATTCATTTATCTATACCTGATATTTCAGCTGGCCACATGAATCAGTTTTGAAAGCCGTATGTTGGGCACCACTGTTTTAGAGCATTTGAATTCCCCTTTATTTCAATGTTCTATTTCCTGACAAAAGTATTGATTTTCTAAAGACTTCAACAAATTAAGATAAGCTCTGATAAATTGAATATTTATTTATTTATATATTTATTTTTATGAGTGGCTGTAATGAACTCGGATGCAATTGAACTACTTTTTGAGTGGGTGAGGCAAAATCATGAACATGTAATAAATGAATATAAATAAGGAAAGAAAAATTGCTTTTAAAGTTGATGCATTATAATAATAATATAAGAAAATAAATAACTCTGATTTAAGGAAGCAGTTACTAAACACTTTATTTTGCATTGGCTGAAAACATCGGATAAATTTTAAAATATCCAATATACAGTCGACTCCCGCTACAAAGCGATCCGACTTACGCAAAATGGCTATAACGCGATTTTTTCAACAGTAAAGAATTTTTGAGCTAGCGCGAATTCCTCGCCCGCAACATGAAAATTTTCGGAAAGGAACCGCGATGTGTAAGTTGTTTTCGTGAACGGACCTTCATCCCTTCAGAATCACTGAGAGCAGAAGTACCCACACTGTACTAGTTTTTTATCGCTTATATAAATAACTACTTCCCATTTTCCATTATTTTTTTTTTCATTCTAAATGCGAAAGTTAACGAAATATAACAACACCTAGGAGCGCTGCTTTATCTAAGGTTGGTGAAGATAGAAAGAAAAAGAGAACGTGTCTGACAATTACAGAAAAGGTAAAGCTTCTTGAAAAGCTGAAGCTGAACCAAAAAATGCTTCGAAGGGTAGCACAACAATTAGGAATGACGGTATGAGTGAATCTTCCATTCGCACAATTAAAAGTCCAGAAAAGGAAATCTATAAAAAGTTCACCGAGTAATAGTATCCAAGCAAAATGCAAAAATTATGAAAATGGAAGCTGTTTTTTATTGTAAATTAAAGAAACCTGGAAGAGGGGTAATGCCATAGATGGAAACTTTATAAAAGAACCAATGAAGCAACTATTTAAAAATATATTAGAATAACTGCAGTATAAATCATCATTTTCACTTTTTTAAGTTACAAATATCATTACTGAATCAACTGTACAGTACAACTATAGGGCATTTGTTCTCCTTACTACATGCCGTACGTACAGTACTGGTTTATTTTATGTCTTTATTTCCCATTGATCATTGTTTTTGTGCATCATAGCAGCATTTTATGTTGAATAAAACGGCTTTTTTTTAAATACAAATAAAAATTCAGTTCTTTATGTAAGAAACAGTAAGGTATGGTTAGGAAAAGGTTTTTAACTGTTTAAGGTTGTGTTTACACATGTCTAAAATGATTGGTTATGTTTATAAAAGTTTTTACACATACCTTTTTCCACAATGCGAAATTTCGACTTACGCGAGGAGTCTTGGAACGCATCCCTCGCGTAAGTCGGGACTCGACTGTCTATGAAAATATAGGATATTTTCGAACCCTGATCTTTACAGATAATCTCAAAACCCCACGATGACAGCCTTTAGTTTAAAATGCAATTCCACACTAGTTAAAATTTAACTCCACATTAATCGAGATCGGATTATTTAAAAAACATTTTCCCACCAAATATCGAAATTTTGATGTGGGGTGAGAGCTTCATGTACTTTATTTTTCTGCTGATCTAGAAGGGTAGAATTCTTCTAAAGTTTGATTCCAAGAAACAGGTTGTGTCATAATGACACACGATAGACGTGAAACATTTTAACTATTCATCAAACACTTTTGAACAGATTGTGTTTCTTATTCATATTTTTACATAAAATTATATACATGTGTCTACTGATAATGATCATCTTCTTCCTTCTTAAGAACAGAAATGATCTGTTTACGATAACTAAAGTAAGTAATTACAAATGTACATATTGATCTCCGCGCTGCCTGGACGCAGTACATGCAACCATACAGAATGAGAAAGGAAGCGAGAAGAGTGTAATGTCTCACTTTTCTCCAATACCTGAAGGCAAGCAAGCCACTGCTTTCCTTCTAACCGACATTGCTTATCCCCACCACTTTTCGTCACACAAAAAGGTTGGATCACAACTTCAAAGCCCTCGCATAAAAAGTTTCACTTAAAAAAATCTTTGATTCAGCATTTTATCATAAAAGTATTGATATTTCAACCCGCAAAACTTTAAATGTACCTAATTTCTGACAAACAAGAGCTGTGGCTGGGAGGACTTTTACAATCTCAAAAACCCATGATAACGGTCCTGATCTCAAAGGTAATTCAACACTTGTTAAAACTTAACTATGTATCAATCATGGCCATAATTATTTAACTTACCGGCGGTTTTGCACGTCTTATCACGCCGTAGCAAGATCACGTCGCTAGCGTTTTACACGTATTTTTCTGACACTAAATTTTCGTTGTCAAACGGTCCAAGGCGTAGAATCCTGCGTTTCCTTTCCCCTCTCCTGAGAGCGGCACCCCGGAGCGCAGGGGCCCACCTTCTGTATTCACACATGCAAACAATACCCTTTCATCAGGTTGGGGTTTCAAGGTTCAGTGCATCCTTCTTATCAACGCAAAGATTTCTAAGCAAACCTCCATCTGCTAAAAGCAAAACTTGATTCCAAGAATGAAATATCCACTTCTCTTTCTTCTAAGCTTAAAATTTACATTAAATTAATGATTGTGCTGTAAATGGATGCAACATAATTTAATCGACGACAATGACATTCAATTACATTTCAAATAAATTAATAAATAAAAGCCGTGAGATTTCAAATTGAACGAAAACAAACTAAGTATCCTTTTGGAAATAAATTTATAGCTACGGCTTTATTCGCTACTAACATATAATTTAGGAACTTTAATTTATAAAATCACAATGCTGTAAAAAAAACCAAAGAGTACTCGTAAAAGATCAATTTTCAACTTTTATGTGCACTTACGTCGCGTTTTACGCACATTTAGGCAGATGTTGTACTCAAAACACATTATAAAAAATGTAAAAAAAAAGGGATATTTTTTCAAATTTATTTACTCTAACTGATTGGCCTTGGGTTTTGGTCGCAAATTTCAATCATTAATATCAGAAACATTTTAAATTCACCGATTCTGTCTAATACTTCAGCTTATAATTATTTTAATCACAAAGAAAAACAAACATTTATCTCTTAGCATACAATTTCAATTCTGTATAAGTAAAAAAAAACTAAATAAACAATATATAGTAGGAGCAAAAATTTTGCACAACACCAGGCGGCTATTGTGTTAACATTTATACAAAAAAAAAAAAAAAACTTCAGTTGTTAGCAAAGAACAATAATAATATTTTTTTTTATTGTTATTAAAAATGGAAAAGTATATAAAAATGAATAGTTTTCAAAAAAAAAAAAAAAAAAAAAATCAAAAATTGAATCGTTTGTAGCTTTTTCTTTTCAATAAAAAAATAAAGAGCCTCGGAATTTTTTTCATTCAGAGGGGGAAGAAATTCAGAAGAATGGGACCTGACTCTTAGTAACGGAAATTTCTATGGAGTTGCTTAAGATCTACAGTATTTTGTAGGAAGATGGAAATGGGGAAATGGTTAAGTGAGAATTTATAACTATTCTTTTATGTAAAAAAAGGAATAATAATAAATAGAGAAAAATAAATAAAGGTTTAAACCGTTTTATAATTAAAATAAAACTTCAGCAGAGCTTAACTATTTGTACTTTATTAAGCAACAAATCCAGAATTTTCATTGATCTCAATTTGCCCAAAGCCTGATATTTATCTCAAATCACTATTTAATCTGTGCGATTGCTTGATACAAGTCATATGATCTTTCAATTCCTTGGAACAAATTAAGCAAAAATAATTATAAAACCTTGATTTTTATAGAAAAATCATCATAATTCATGCTTCATACTAATTAATAAACCTTTTACGGGGATGAAAATTCGTAAAATTATTTTAACAACTTTTTTGCTGCGACTTTTTTTTTACCACTATAATTTAAAAGTATTTCGTTGTTTACTATTTTTTGCTTTAATTGTGTTTTCATAACTTTGATTTGATACCTAGTTCGGTCACTTAGGTCTTAACTACTAGCAGGGGCACTCCGAAATAAAATGAGAGGGGGGGGGGGGGAGAGGTTGATTCTCAAATTTTCGAATGAAGTTCTACTTTTTCCAAATGATAAACATGAGCATGCACATTATATCATACTTACATAACATCTAATGAGAAGCAACATTATGCATCATTAAAAACAATTTTTAAAATTTGAAAGAAGAATCTCAATGTTGCAATAATGTTTCCACATTTTTCAAATGAGAATTTTTTGGGGAGGTTACACTGTCCTTCTGAGCCTCTCATCGAGGCGCCCCATACTAGATCCCATGTGATTGTCAGTGTTTCTTTAATAATAGCTTTGTTAAATACGCCATAATTCAGTGAATGTTGGATTTAGTATTTGTTTTCCGATTTTCAAACGGGATCCTAGACAGTCCCGATTTTCATTCAAAATCCAGTGTCCCGGCCAGTTTACTTCACGTCTCGGTAAAATATAAGTTTCATTACAGATGACCAAAAAAATATAAAAATAATTAACCGTGAAGGATTATTTAAAATAATAAATTTTTCATTTCTGTACCTCGTAGCCAGACTGACGTAAGTCCAAAAATTTGAATTTTCTGTTTATTACTGCTAGGGTTCGCCAATATATATCCGATATTTGTTCTGAAAATATCATGATATTTTGATATTTTCGATATTTATTTTTCCAACTACGGTATTTTCAGTATAAAAATTATATTAATCATAGTAATATAGCTCATTTATTATTAAAAATACCTAAAAAGTTATGCACTATAGTTTTGTGATGTATTATTACACATTAATATAACAAAATAATGTATTTTTTTTATTCATAAAATTATTAGTAATGTAACAATTTTAATGCATATTAAAAGTACCTAATTAAATGTTAACCATTGGTTGGAACAAAAGAAAATGTCTTATGACTATGCCCCTGACTGTTGCATATTGTTTTTTTCTGAATCATATAACTGTGTAAAAGTAGCTAACAGAAGACAAATGAGTAGAACAGCTAACGCTATATTAACTGTATTAAAATTGACTAAAATGTAAAATGGAATACAGTAGAGAACCAATTATCCGGGAAGTTCGGGACCATCGCTATCCCGGATATCTGAATTTCCCGGTTTTCTGAATCGCTAAAAATCACTGTTGGCCGATTGTTTATAAAACTTAAATTACTATAATAAATAGTAATACATATTAAAATAAGAATAAAACAGTTCAGAATTGCTTATAAATAGTGTCGAAATATTAAAAACTACTAGTGAAAGAATAATTTAAACACCAAAAAAATTCAAGTTGTTCATAAGACCAGAGACCCTCACATTCAATCTGAAAAAGAAATAAACCACCACTTTTCGATATTTAAAACGAAAAAAAAAAATGAAAGGAAGGGCTAGAAACAAGTTTTTTGAACGGAAATGTGCGATTTTCCTGATATTCTGTATGAAAAAATTTGTTTTCATTAACGCGTTTTGTTTTTAAATTTTTTATAAAGATTTTGTGCTTGCGATTACGGTGGTTATTGATAACTATTGCTTTTTGCAATATCAATAGCAGTTTGATTTATGAGTTCTTGCAGTATTATTACAGTCTTGCGTTTAACAATTTCTAGATTCCACAATTAACTATCCAGAAAATTCGCGAATCTGGTTTTCGGCGTTTCCCGCAATTTCGCTAACAACACTGACGCTCTAAACGGCTTTAATTTTAAAGACCATACAATAAAATATTGCATTAGAATTCGACAATATTCATTTCTTCATTTCTTTACTTTTCAGTTAGAATAAAACACGAAAATTTCTGACTTAAGAGTGTACTTCTTAATTCAAGAAAATATTTCGGAAATTTTGCCCCCGCGTAAAGGTCCCTTTAAAGTTCGTTTTTGTAAACATTTTCCCCAGTTTTACGTAAGTAATATGATATTTATTAAGAAACAGTTCATATTCTTTTAGGTATGTCAAAAAAAAAAAAAAAAAAAAAACTTAATTTTTCAAAAATTGCCGAAAATGCGTATTTTTAAATAATGGCGGGAAAATCTGCAAACATTTGCCAATTTTCTGGTTTCCCGGTTTTTTGGTTCCCGGATAAAAGGTTCTGCACTGTATTAGATATGAATAATTAAAGAAACCTTAATTTTAAGTCTGCACATTATAATAATAAATAAAGAGTGATTTGAGGATGCATTTACTATTTTGAAGACATTAGTTTGCGTTGATTGAAAATATCGGATATTTTACATATTTTCGAAAATTGCACTCACATGACATATTTTTTTCTCTCCTGTAAAGTAGCGTATGTGAATCACGTTAGTTTAGCTCTGAGGTACAGATTTGTAATTTATGAGCTATAAAATTACTATCGGATTTGCTTGTAAGGAATTTTACAAAAAGATTTAAAACAAAAAAGACTTTCTAAAAAAGTCCTAGCCAATGCAATAAACAAGTAAATATTGTTCAAAATTCAATTCCTCATTTCTTGCTGAAGTAACTTCAAAAGATTAACGTTTACAAAATAAATTGTTTAAATGTATCTGCTTGCGTCATGTATCATTTATTATTTCTGGTTTAGGCTGATAATTAGTAATCATTTATCCATAGCATTGAGAATAAACTACCTTCTAAAACACTCTGAAAACCAGCCGGGGTGTGTGCCTTTTGAAATACCCACGTTGGGGGGGGGGGGGGGCTGGTTGAACATTTCGGAAATAAGGCAAGTCTAGGTATACCGCTATTACGATCACTTAGTCTCAAATATGGCGAGATTCGAAACATAAAAATGCACAAATAAAGAAAAAAATATACATATACAAACATAGTATGTAAAAAGTATGCATAGATGTATAAATTTGCAGTGCTTTTTTCCCCCAGCGTTAAAAGAAAAACAACGAATTGCTGTTGCGCGGAAGGGGGGAGGGAATTCCTTTATTGCTTTTTATTATTACGTATCATTTCAGGTTATGCAAAACATTACAATCATAACTAAATGCATTTAGCTATTTCATATTGAAATAACTTGTTCCAAATATTGTTTTATAAATGTTGAATATGAGTAGTTACATTCAATAATAAAATATGTGAATAGTAATTTAGAGCAGTAGTAGGAGATAGCAATTCCAGAGATTTAAAATCTAGATTATTACTTCATAAATATTACAGAAAATTGTGATTAGTAAAACACGACTGGCTGAAAGGAATTCAACTCGTTTGCTACACGTGTTGAGGGGAGAAATGGGCGGGACGGACCTTGACAGCATGTCTGGAGGAGTTCCACTCTTCCCTGCGACACGCGTTGAAAAGAAAGGGGTTGAGCTTTGACAGCACGTCCTGGTCAAAAGGGATTAAAAGTGCTTTTTATCTCCTTCCGAAAGGGGGAGGGAATTTCAAGATAAAAAGTATTGACCATTTCGAGCAGATAGCCATGTTCCCAAGGTGACCTTTTCCAGGTGAAATTCCGCTCGTATGTCAAACCGCCAGAGAGTTAAAAATCATTTTCTCAATAAAAATAGAAATTTTTACTAACCTGAAGCGGGGTGATAGCATGCAATTTATTCCTCAGGTGATAAAGAAAGAGTAGCATGTAAAGGAAATAACTAGGCAACCTAAAAATTAGTAAACCCTAATTAGAGCATAATAAAAAGTACCAACACACAACTTGAAACGAATCTTAGAACATCTCAGTTTTCTGTTTATGATGGAACACACAGCGAGACATGCTTGTTGAATAAAAAAGAGTAAATTACCAAAATAACCAAAACTGCCTACAATTCATTAAATTTTTAATAAAATAGTGCATTTTAAATTGGTTCGCTCAACCTAAAAAATCGATAAAAACTGCCGTGTGTCAAGCAAGTGTTCTACTTCATATCCAATTCAAACGTTTTGGCAAATTCATGTGGTGACATTAATTTCATAATCGAAATGACATTTTTTTTACAATTTTTAACTAATAAATATTTGGCAGAAAATCATAACAAATCGTTTTTCCTTAAATCTAAATGTTATTAAAAGAAAATGCCAGTAAGCATTGAAAGTTCTATAATATATAAGCATTTTATTTCCTCTGCATCTCCTTTCAAAAAACGAAAATTTGACACTGTAAATACTTACGTTGCATAAAGAGAAGATTTAACTTGGAGTTTTATAGCTTGAAGGAATATTAAAAACGATACATAAGTCAATTTTTGTCAATGATCAGGAAAAATAAAAACCCTAACATTAAAACATAAGTTAAAATGGGTTTTAATATCAAGTCACATTTATTTTTTAAAAAAATTTCTACAACATACAGCACTTATAATACAAATCACAAGTTAAGACATCCTCACGTACATCACAAGTGTATGTTTTGTCACTTCCACTCGTCGCCAAGCACGAAATTGATCGCGTCAAACCGAATACAGAGATCTATCGTTAAAAAAATTTAATTTACACAATTTAAACTTTTGCCTTGTCTTAAAGTGTTGTTTTTCAACATTGTTGTGATTGGATTAATCGATTTAACAAGAAAACTAACTATAAAAGACCCAAATAAAGTGTCAGAAGGGAATTTTAGCACACCGGAACACATGTTCTTGATATAATTACGCGATAGTTAAAGAAATAGGAATGGACTCACTCAAGTAAAGCTACACACGTATAATTTGAACATTGTAGAACAGTAATATGAGCATTAAAATCTTGGACTCACCTTTAATTTTCCAGATTCTGGGTTTTTCCACAGCACTGTCATACGCTCCATGTTAATCCTACGGGAGAAGAAGAAACACTGCCTCAGGCGGTCTTCGACCAATAGGAAAATGATGCCGCGTTGTCACAACTCTGAAAACTACGTTTTCATATAGGGACTCTAGGAGCGATTAACTGATGTCAACCAATGAGAGAATTAGGTTTGCGCTCCCTGGGTTTGAGATGGTTAAAATCGTGATGCAATATTTGTTTTGATGTTGAATTCATGTTCGCTCGCGTAATGGATATGTTCCGTGCTATTTTTTTTCAACTTTCAGTTCTACAGTTGGAAAAGAAAGCAAACTGGATAAAAAAATGTTGCCGTTTAAGAAATGCTTTATATGTTCCACATACATATTGTATTTGTTTTGAATAAAACGCATGATGTTTAAAGGAAAATTACGATTTGATAATCATCCGATGAGAATGAATCTGATGAGGATAAAAGATTTTCAAATAATTTTCTCACAACGACAATTGAATAATACTTAGAGAATTTTGAATTTAAACTGCCTGTTGTAATATCTGTTTGATTTGAACATGTTTGTTTCCCTACGTTGAATACATTTGCACAAGTA
Organism: Uloborus diversus; assembly: GCF_026930045.1. NCBI lineage: Eukaryota > Metazoa > Arthropoda > Arachnida > Araneae > Uloboridae > Uloborus > Uloborus diversus. The sequence continues at coordinate 27,652,012 of NC_072737.1, read as the reverse complement.
GTAAGTAAAAATATGTTTACTTATGAAGCAAAATGAGAGTTTTTGATAATAGTTTGGGTTATGTACAAGTTTAAATTCAAAAGTTGGAGCCAATTTCTAGAATAGCTACAAATAATCACATTGATAAGATACATCCAGTTTTGAAATGGCGATACACATTGTGCAGAGATAAGTTCTTTTTGCTTCAACTAACACATTTTTACTGTATTTTACTAGATCATCTAGATCATAGTAGGTCTCTTTAATTTCGTTTAAACAGGTGTGATTGCAGTATGTCTTCTTTGTTATTAAGGGAAGTCAGTTGTGTTTTCATCAGTAAAATGTAAACTAATTTCTTGTTACCCTGAAATAAGTAGCTTCAAAAAAAATTTTTTTATTCAAATACAAAATTTTAAAACTAATTAGACTACATGTACTGTAAAACGAACAATGAAAGAACATAGTATGACCCGGGCCAGGCTCGAATCTATCAATTTTGAGGCCCCCTGCCAAAAATCAGCACAGCGGCTAACTGCCTACTAAATTTCTATGTCACTAAGGGCTGGGGGGCACTTTCAGTGGCATGCCCCCCTCCCCACACACACTGCAGGTTCTGCGAGTATGTAGATCTGGCCCTGACCAAGGCCGCACAGAGGGTAGGAAAGCAGGGGCAGGGCCGTCCGACGAGACTGACCATGTTATCTTTCCTTCTATTAAAAAAGACAGGAATGTGTTAGTATTTTAAATTAAATTTTTACTAATAATAAAGCTGAAAGTCTCTCTGTCTGGATCTCTGTGACTCGCATAGCACCTAGACCTTTTGGCCGATTTTCATGAAATTTAGCAAAGTTTGTAGCATGAGAGTGTGCACCTCGAAGCGATTTTTCAAAATTTCCCATTGCAGGTTATGCTCTCGTACATCAAGTGCCAGATCCAGGACGAAGGAAGCATGTTGTAATATAACTAGATGCAAAACTCAGCTGCAGCAAACCGACTGTGCGAATTTTGAAGTTAAATGGGCAAAAACATAGCCAACGAGGATACAATGCTGTTTCCATCCTATCAGAGGCTACGGCAGAAGTTGTTTGTGCACGTCTTGTTCGAGCACTTGTCTATTTACTAAAAGGTCTCAATTACCTACGGAACCGTTTCTTGTAGTGTATCTGGTTAATACAGTCGAATTTGCTTATAACGAGCCCTGTTTTAACGAGAACTTGGATTTAGCGAGGGAATCAAAAAAAGCTTTGGTTGGTACAATGTTAAGCCTATAAGAACGTAATTCGCCTTATCGAGCAAACCCCGCTTCAAGCGAGCAATATTTTTGTCATTCATAAAATTTCTGTCAATTTCCACTGCAGAAAACATTATTCTATTTCTCGAAAAATTTCATTAACATTTTGAATTAAAAAAAAAAAAGACATAAATCCTGAGAAAAAGTGAAGACACAGCCTTTTTTTAAAAAATTCGTGGAGTTTAGGAGGATTTAGAAATTATATTTGTTGAAGCGAATGTTAAATCATTTCCGAGATATACTTCCGACAATATTGTAGCTCTAAGCCTTAAGCTTGGGACATACTGTCAGACCGGCTTAATCGAATATCGTCGGTTCCAAGAAATATTATTTGATTAAGCGGTGAAATTTTATTTACCTTTTTAAATTTACAACTTGTCTTAAAATATAATAATAAAAAAACAAGTTTTTAAGGAAAATAATTAGTGTTATTTCTTAAGTTTTAGAAATAAGCTAAATAAACAACAAAATAGTTTCTTATATAAACAAGTATATTACAAATACGTATGAAAATTATAAAAAGTAGCTTACAACTTCAGTTATGAAATCTTTATTTTTGGCACTTTTTTTCAGAACAACATTGTTTTTTGAAAAATTCCATAATAGGCGAATGCTCGCTCAAGATCTTTTGGGAACACTTTCTCTGATACCCTTTTCCCCCTCCTTCTCTACCGTATCTTACATTAAATATTTGTCAATTTATCATCGTCTAAATTGCGTACAGTATTTATTTGTGTTATTTAATCAGGTTATCGACTGGGCTTAAAGACAGTTGGAAATAAATATTACTTTATAGTTTAACTCAATGCTTGCTTGCGACCAGCTCAACCAGTTAACCGATCATGTGCTTTAATCAACCAATCAACAGCTTAAAATGGTAACCGTAAGATGATAGAACGCTGCAGTTAGTAACCGGTTACTCACCGGTCGACCGGTGAGGTTCGTCGAACGCAAACAATAAGTGTTCTTACTTAATTTTTTTCTAATGAATTCAAAATGTTTCTCATCAAAATTGTTTGTGAAAGCTGATTAATATTTTTTGATTATCCGGGAAATTATTCGATTAAGCGGGGATCTTTAGCATTGCATCTATGGGGAAATATTCGGTTCCAGGAGGTTTTATTCGTATAAATGTGTTATTCGTTTATCCGTTACTCGATTAAGCGGGGCTTACAGTATTCAATAGTTTCTAAAGTGCAGAAAAAATTCGAACTATTTTAAGCCGCAGATGCCATTGGCAATGTTTTTCATACCACGAAATCCTTGAAAAAATAGCAAGAAAGAGAGAAATAAGACAGTTCAAAGCAAATAGCTAACTTTGGTGTTATATTGAAATATAAAAATAACTCAGTATGTATAAATTTTCATGATTTTTTCCACAAACTCCTTTTTTTTACAAGCACTCTGTTATATATAACAAGCAAATGCTGCAGTCTCATTACGCTTGTTTTTAGTGAGTTGGACTGTACTACATATATGGGAGCAAGCCCTTGCTACAGGCGGCAACTTCTGAAAGGTGGCAAAATTCACCATAATTATTTTCTTCAAATTTATTCAAACTTGATATAAAACCTTGAAGGTAGATGGGTAAAGACTAGTGATGGGCATAATCGAATCACTCGAGAACACGAATTCTTGGTTATTGACTCAGCTGGAGTTCTCGGTTTTAAAAGATCTGGATTATCAATCGCTCAAGTTCTCGATTTGGAAAGATCTTGATTATCCAAAGGTCTCGATAATGCCCATCACTAGTGAGGGCATCAGTTTCAACATTTGCCACAGAAATATAAAAATAACAGAAAAATTAAACATCTGGCACTGCTCGCTTTTCACTATCACCCCCTCCCAAACCAGTATTAAACGACTGAATTCGAAATTTGCCCCCCTTGTCTGACTACGTTTTGTATATGCACCTTTGTGAAGTACTGCCATTATTTTTTCCTCATTGGAAAAAAAACAACAGGATTTGGATCGTTATTGAGCAATTACGATTGCTTATTGCTTTCATTTGACCGTCCTTGATGTTGTGGTTCCTTTTTCAGCTTCGACCAGGGACACCAGCACCACCAGCCTGTGCAGGTGCGGCTCCGAGCACTGCCCCTTCGAATCCGTTTCTCCAGATCAGGGGCGTCCATGACCTACACACACACGTCTACGCTCATACACACACACACGTCTACACTCATACACACAGGTTTACGCACACATACAAGCCTACACATGCACGCACGCCTACACATACCTGCACACACACAACTATACATCTGTAACCGCCCAGGAGGAGAGGTAGGCTTGGGAGGACAGGAGCTGTTTCTAGAAACAATAGCCCCCAATGAGTAGGGTCCTGTCGCAACTCGTGATTGCGAAAAACATAATTTGAATTCAAAATTTCAGAATTCAAATTAATTATCTTTTTTTTTTTTCATTTATTTACAGCGAAATGTTTCTGCCAATTACTTTTTTAAAATCATGTGTATGCAGTACATATATGTTACTGTAAAACACCAAAAGTAAAGAATGTCGACTTTTACTGGCGATTCACCAGAAATATTAAGTTTATCACTGATGCCTTTGGTATGTGTATGTTGATATGCACTGACTAGTGTCGACATTTACCAGATTTCAGACTTTCACAGTTTAACTTTTAAAGGGAGTACAATGCATGTCATAGTAGGAACTTATGCCGGGGGGCCATGTAGCTAAGTTTGATGCATTTTGTTATTGAACCATAATACACAAGTAAATGCAATTTTAGCAAATAGTTAAAAAATACTAGCCTAGAATTAAGATTTGATATTAGTAAGATAGTGAACGTTAAACAAATTTACTCACTTTCAACAGTCCCTTTTCTTTTTCTTTCTCAACTAGTATAATACTAACTAGTAAAATTACAACAATGAAGAGAATTCAATTATAATTTCTCATCACAGTCGTAATTCAACTTGTACTGTTGTTCAGCCGGAAAAAAATTCCGTTGATTTCTTCAAAACGACGAAGTAGTATAATGACTATGCAGAATATTATGCCATCAAGTATTAAGTCACAATTAAAATAAGTACTGCATTTGTGGATGAAAACAATGTTAAATTGAAGAAGTATCGCATATTTTAAGTAAATAAAACCAATTATACTTCCAATTTAAAATGAAGGCTACTGCAAAAATGCTACGGTAAACAAAAAACGAGTCTTGCATTGAGTTGCCAATTTAGAATTGAAAATTTTCAACAATAATATTCCATTAATTCTAAAATCAACTTTGCATTCAAAACAGACGCCATTGATGTTTTTCTGCACTTGCGAGGGATTTTCCAGACTTGTGAGAGCTCGAGAACAATTGCAAATTTTGCGAGGGAATCGGGACTGAAGACAATCGCAATGTTACACTGAATTCAAATTGGGGAAATAGCGATCGCATCGGTGCATTGCGATCGGCCGTGTTTCACTTGAATTCCTGTGTAGAACAAATTTCTGAGAAGGTCAAAGTTCTTCTCGATACCAAATTTTCAGTGACACTTTCCTTAATCAGGAGTCATTGCCAAAGAGACCAATGTGGGATGGAATCCATTGGAGGTATATCTCATGTTGCTGTGTGAGTTCTTTAAGATTTTTAAGGATTGAGACTCACGTCTTATATGAATTCTCGAATCTTTTTAAATGAAAGGCTTTAAATTAACATGGACATATTTGAAATTTACCTCATGAAATTTTCAATTCGTAGGCAAATTTATATGTACTCTTGGTTGGTAATAAATTATAAAATGTAAAATTGATATTTCATGCGTTTTGAAATCATGATAGCAATGATTTATTGCTAGCAATCAGTTGAATCAGTAGCGGATTTACTGGGGGCGGGGGGGGGGGGGACCGCCCCCCTCCGTTACCGTCATTTTATAACACCAATAATATAGAACTGAAGGAATTACTAGTAATCGCTACTAATTTCAATCAAATACATTCCACAAATTTACTTAAAATTAAGTTTAGACAATTATTGTAGTCGAGGATAGATGATAGAGTTACCCACTTTTTAATTTGAACCTAAGCTCGCCCCTCGCCCCCCCTTTTTTTTGAACTTTAATAATTTTTATGTTTCTTTAAGTGTCTTTAAACCTTTTTCTTCTATGGACAACACTATAATGGTATGATAATACATTGCTATGATTTAGAACAGTGGGGGGAGATAGCCTCCAAAGGGGACATTTGACACTTCAAGGGAGCGATAAGTTCGTGAGGGGCAATCGGGGGCGATTAGTATTTAAAAGACAGGATAAAGGGGGGGGCATTGCCCCCTACATGACGGGTTTGGGGGGAGGAATGGCTTTTACGCTTTTCAACCACCGCCCCCTCTAATAGACTGTAAATCCGCCCCTGATGAGAGCAGTTAAATTTACAAAATATTTTTAATGAACAAAAGTAACCTAAAGTGCATTAGGTTTGTAAATTGCACAGTCACTTTCTGATCAGAATCAATAACAATTGTTACACAATGAACTATCATAAATCACAAATACGAACAACTTGCAACGAAATTGTTGGTGAAACACAAACACCTGTTCTATTAAACCACCTGCTATTAATTCCCTATTACAGCGCTCTCTAACATTTTTGTACCTAAGAGCACATACTAAAATATCGGTCGCACCGCGGGCACCATTAATTTTTTCAAGATGTTACTAAAGAGGTGAACATAACAAAGATATGTACACACAATGTGTGAAATAAAAAGTAATTTTTAGATAATCTCAAAAAAAAAAAAAAAAAAAAAAAAAAAATTAAAAAAAAATCTTACATACAAAATAAGTAAATACTAAATAATGAAAGCAAACTATACAAAATCCGAAACATAAAATGTATAAAGTTCAAAGTCAACATGATTGAAATACATTTTTTTGGTCATTATTTCGTAATTAGTCGAGCAGGATAAATTTACAGGGTAGTAAGCTGTCATCATGGTGCTCACCTGTACTGTCATGGGAAGGTATAGCTATGCCCGGATCTGCCAACTCTGCCCCCCCCCCCCGCCCCGCAAAACATCACCAGGGCCCCAACGCTAATTTTTGATTGATATATAAGTCTTATGTTTTCAAAAATGCAAATCAAATAGAATTTTTCGAGTGACGCCTGGCTGTCTGTATGTTATACATAATTAGACAATAAGTTATTTTTCCAAGAGTTAATTTTTTCGACGCCAAAAGGTATGTTCGAGTTTTATCCGCCAAAATCGGTTTATCCGCGAACCGGTTCCCATGTCTATGATTGAGACAGATGTTTTGTCTCCAACGTTTGTCCAGTTGCTAAGATGTTGGATAGCACTGCGGCTGTCAGATAAAATCCATATTTCAGCAGATGATGTTACTGTCTTGATGATTCTGAGAGCTTCATCAATGGCAATTAAATCGGATCTAAAAACGGAACGGAAGTCTGGATTTCTAATTTTGAATTTATGAGAGCAATTAGGAGCCTTTATTAAGATTCTACTGCTACATGAGTTCCGGTCATTTTTGCTGCCGTCAGTATAAATTCTGTGAGCTGTAGTCCATTCAAATGATCCACGAGCAAACACTGAGTGCAGGTATTTTTTGTATTTTTTCCTTATCCCATTTCGCTACACTACTATTACGAATATTTGCAAAAAATAAACTGCTGTACTGTAGAACGTTGTATATCCGGGACCAAAAACAATCCGGATAAACGGATGATATGGGTAATAAGCAAAACAAAATCCTAAATGAGCAGATGTTGGGTAATGGCACCAGTAACAGACAAGGGTCCAGTAACAGACAGTCGTAAGTTTCGATTTAAATAATAAGAAATTTAGGCTGCTTGAGCTGATGTTGATGCGACCCTTGAATACGGTGCAACCATAAGAGTGTTATCAGAATGAATTTTATGAGCCCGTTGGTATTTGCGAGGCAATGGTGGAAGGTTAGGAACGGCCACCGCGAGGTCTGCCGGTGTTCCATGTTCATTTGAGTTTAATAAGGCTTTAGAGCTAAAAATAAAGAACTTTGGCATATTTTGAAGAGAAAAGGGGAATTCTGTCCATGACTCATCCTTTCCTCATCCTATCGGTTACTGGGTATCATCAGAATTGTCGGTGTCTGTTACTGGGGGGTCGGACCTTTTATTGAAATTGAGCAAATAAAAATAGAATTAACGAATTCAGAGGATCCAGAAGCAGCCAAATGTTAGATGAGATGTAGTTGCATGAGATAAAAATAGTTTTAAAAGTCTGAATATATTAAAAAGCTAAGAAAATTGAGTTAACCTGAGAGCGATGTCTTAAGCATGTCTGTTACTGGTGCTGTTACCCTACCTTTTATTACAGCAAAAAGCAATATTCTATGTAACAAAATTACGCAGGAATGTTTCACGTCAACGCTGCTCACCTGCAGCGGTATTGTACTGACGCTCGAAGCACGTTTTGGTGTTTGTGTTATTGCTAGAATTTATTGCACGGTCTTTGCAGAAGTCGCACATTCAATCAAACTAAAAAGCGAATGCTTAACGTGCTTATAGTTCAGCTGAAATTATTATTTATATGAAAGTTAAACTTTTCAAAAACTCTGCAAATTTAATCTGGATTAAACAGGAGTGCCCCCCCTAAGAGCAAAGGCGCACTCCCTAAATATTGCGATGACCCCTCCCCCCAAAAAAAAACAAGAGTCCCCCTCCAAAAGTGCAACATACCTCTCAAACCCCCCCCCCCCCCCAAAAAAAAAAAAAATCAATGGCGCAGTCTGCGTCATGGCCCCCACTCCTCCCTAGGTGGGTACCCTTTGATTAACCGGAGATCCAGATGAACGGGGATCCGAATAAACGAGGTTTTACTGTGTTTTGAGAACTGTCTGCGAGTCGTAGTTGTAACCGCTTTGAAAAATAACAGATGGCAGCACTAACAACAGCTGAATCGATTATTTCAGAAAAGGCATAAGCCCAACTAATACAACTTTTCAGGAATCAATAAAAAGTGATTATTTTATTCAGAATGAACTAAATTCTACAAAAACTTTTATGACTAATCTAGCCACAAGTAGGATCATTACCTCACCTTAAATTGCGTTTCATTTCGTCACTGAAATTAATTATTATTATTATTTTTTAATTTGGACTTATGCCTTTTCTGCAATAAATATCCTGAAAGACTAGTTTTACAGTGATGAAAATGAAAATGAAGTGAAACAGATTTGCTTCAAACTGATTTAAGATAGTAAAATATAATACTACAAAGTGACAAAAATAATTAGTGAAGGACGAAATCATAAATTCAGTAACTTATAAAATACATCGTGTATTTTCCTCTTTTTCTCGTCTTGTTTTAGTGAAATACTGAAGTTTGGCGTAAAAAAAAAGAAAAAATACAAAAACTAATAAACTGAGGTAAAAGCAAAAGTTTTACATGTGTATAAAACTACATTCATATCAGTGGTTGGAAAAACTACATTTTTTTTGTAGCGAACTACAACTACTTTGTTACAAATGTAGTTAACTACAACTACAACTACTTTTTTCAAAATGTAGCAACTACAAACTACTTTTGAAATGTAGTCGCTACTTCGCTACTTTCCAAAAAATAAGTAAATAAAAATCATACACAATAGGTTGTCCCTCAAAAAATGAAAGTCAATTTTTTTTAGTCTCTTGTGTCAAAAAAATCGTGAAAAAAAGTTTCATATAATTTGCACAACGGCAACCCGTGCCGACTTGCACCTGAAAGTGTAAAACAATACTTATATGCTAGGCCAAATCTAAAAAAAAAAACTTTTTTTAGAAACTCGAAATTTCTGTTAATAAAACTTTGCCCCTGTACCCAACACCCCCACATGTCCCCCAAGAACATTTATTCAAATTAAAAAACATTTAGATATGCCACACTTGACCTAAAATTTATAATTTTATTTAAAAAATTGATTTTTCAGTTATCTTTCAAAAAATTACATATAAATTTAAATAGAATATCAAGTTCAAAAATTACTGTCGAACACATTTACAGATCAACAATTACAAACGAATAATAAAAAATTATAATATTTTAAATGAAAAATTTAACTCAACCTGGGAAAAATCCATATCTTTGAGTACTATGTGGGAGACTTAAAAATTGCAGGAAAAAAAAATTTCTATTTAACGCTAATTACCTACTTTTCTACTTTACTGTTTATATTTTTCAGCTTGATAATTTCGTAAAATCTAACATATCTGAAAATATGTATCAAAAACTTAATTTTTTGAAGAAAATTATAAATGTTAGGCCACGTATGCGATATCTAAATGGTTTTTAATTTGAATAAATATTTTTGTGGTGCATATATGGGGTATAGGAGCAACGTTTTATCAACAGACATTTTGAGTTTCTAAAAAATATTTTATTTTAATTTGGCCTAGCACTACACAAGTGCTGGTTCCCACTTTCAGACATAATCGGCACTTGTTGCCGTTGTTCAAATTATATGATTTTTTTTTTTTTACGTAAAAGGATAAAATATAAGAGAGTGTGCGACTTGAAAAATCAACTTTCGATTTTTTTTTGGGGGGGGGGGGGGACACCCTAATACACAAACACACCATAAGAGGGTTGAACAAAAAAGATTGATAAATTAGCTCATCAGAAGACACTATAAGAAAAATGTCCGTTATCATACTCTCATACACTGTAATGCTGGCATTTATTGTAAGTCCTCCAGAACAGTTCAATTTCATTCTTTTCTACACTGTTAAAACTACAGGATGCATTCGGCACCTTTCAGGGGAGAAACGCTTGTTCACCAGCGGAACCCAATACGGAGCCGAAATCGCACCTCTAAATAGAGTGAAAAACAGGCACCTTTTAAAAACTAGACAGCCGGAGTGAAAAAAAGGAACCTTCGGAGAGAGAAATGGCACCCTTACTATAGATCCTCCCCCCCCTCCCCCGTATTGTGTGCGTTTTTGAATACAGTTGTGTATTTTTTTTTTTTAAGTTTTGTTTTGATTTATGATATTCTACGTTTTGGACATTTTTCACATTGAACTCGGTATTGGAAATGATTAAAACATGTAATTACAGCATTTGATCATATTTCAGAGTTTTCAACATAGTTAAGAAGTGCTCATAGCTTTAATTCATCTGATCGTGCTCTAACTCAGTGTTTCTCAACCTCTTTTGACCCACGGGCGCGGTAAAAGCAAATAAAAAACTGCGGACCGGCGGTGAAATCTTTATCGTTTTCTTAAAAATTCATAAAATAAATAATATGAATAATAACTCTGGGGCCGTTAAAAAACATGTGAAAAAATTCAGGGTTCTGATGTTTTTTTTTTTAAACAAAAAGTAATGTTAAAAATTAATAAAACAATAAATATCTACCCCTTCACTTGGTATCAAAGATCTGTGACAAATACGTTATAATTTAAAAACGAGTAATTATTTAAAACATGTGAGAAATTATATATTTACTAAAACATGACGTATTCCGAAAATGAAGCATAGCTGTACTTATGGATTATTTACATGATAAGCCAAAAATATTCAGGGATATTACAATTACGGAAGAACAAAATCGTTTCATAAACGTTAATCAAGAGTAACAAAATAAAACGCACATAAAGTTTTTCAACCAGTTAAATAAAAAACCAAAAGGAATTTCTAACGCTATCCAGGCATTAACCGCTAACAGGAAATGATTCTAACACTTGAATGAAAAAGCAAAAACGATAGTAACTAATGGTAAACGAGAACTAGAAGACTAACAGTTACTGAAAAGCAATAAATGCACTTTTAAACACTTAACTATGTTTGAAAGCCCTAAAAGCTACAAAGTGATCAAAAGCTGTACTTACTTGTAATTTCGGATAATTAATCCTAGAAAAGTTGTGTTTTAATCCAATAGTGTACTTCATTCAATGTGAAAGACACACAAACGCAATCACCATTTGTCCGCCATATTGAGGTGGTTGAATGTATGTCTAAGGCAAAAAGCGCATGCGCAATGAGTCTTTCTGCGATTGCATGCTGTTTTGGCTCCTCTGCTCTATTTTCTGGCCTGCATTGCACCTTCAGGCACTATGCTTTCACCTTAGAGGGAATATTTTCTCTCGTCTGGAACCCCTGGTTATAACAGTGTATAACAGTTTCAGTAGCTTCTTTTTATTTGGTGAATACTGTCGAAAATTTAAGCCTCGCTAAAATATTTTGGTTTTTCAATCTTCGATCTGTTCATATAAAATTCACCAAATTTTCAACTCGCGAAATCACCGATATTTTCATTTTCGCGAAAATAAGTGCTTTTTTCAATATAAATATTGGTGAAGTATGAAAATTACGACGGCAAACAAACTAATAGTAGGGGATAAAGGCCGGTTCTGCGCCAGCCGGCGGCTCTCCGGCTCATAATTGCGCCATTGCGCCTCCACCGCCTGCCGATCCCTCCCCACCGCCTGGAACTTGAAGAAGATAACGGAGGGTTTTCGCACGACCTCGTTTTCGCGCGCCCGCGTTTTCGCATCGTGGAAGGTTAAGAGGGTTTAGTTTCGGTTTCGGAATAAGTTTTTGGACTTTGTCGTTTTTACTTTTAGGGAATGGCAACACTTGTTGTCATGACAACTAAAGTTTTCGGGTGGCAACACTTGTTGCTATGGTAACCAATGTTTTTACTTTTCGATTTTTACTTTTAAGAACGTTGGTGGCGCCATCTATCGTGACTTTGAATATTTTTTTCTGGACTTAGAATATTTCTGCGAATTTAATTATTTTACAGAGTGTTGGAGTTGGGAATCGAACAACCAAACTTTGAGTTAGCAAAAACGTATGCTAACCACTATGCTATATTTCCCATTACTCTTTCAGTCTTAATGTGAGTCTGTACCATGACAACGAATATTACAATTAAATTAATTTTAAAACCATCAATTAATTTACTCTTTAGTACTAATCATGGCACATCATTAACTAAATTTCAGCTCATAATTGAAACTATCATCATTATTATAATTTTTCATAATAACAAAGTTTTTCACTTAAGTTAAGATTTATTTAAATACAACCCGTTCGAGATTTTTGATTTATTTCAATGCTTTGTGGACTTGAAATATATTTTAAGCTTTGATTTTCTTTTTCATGCATTTCAAACTTTATCTTTTTTTTTTACAACATTGATTCTTTGCATGAATTTCAAAACTTGCAATCAATTTACTCTTAGCATTAATTAACACTTATCATTAACAAATTTTCACGGAATTTTTTAAAATCATCTTAAATATGTTTTTTTTTTCTTTTTTTACTTTTATACAACAAAATATTTTTTCTAACTTGTTAATGTTTCTTAACTATTTTTTTTTCTTTGTCAAATTTACAAAATAATTTTTCTAAATTGTAAAAATTTCGAAGAAATAATTTTCTTTTCTAATTTTTTTTTTTTAACTTTCATACAACAAAATATTTTTTCTAACTTGTTAAAATTTCGAAGAAATAATTTTCTTAACTATTTTTTTTACTCGTTTTTTTTTTATTACGAATAAAATAGAAATCAATTTTTTTTTTTTTTTTTTTTTTTACTTTCATACAACAAAATATTTTTTCTTACTTGTTAAATTTTCGGAGAAATAATTAACTTAAATATTCTTTCATACATTTTGAACTTTAACGTTTTTTCCTGTCATTTAGCACTTTGATTATTTTTTTTACTATTTTAGCGTTTTTCAATTATTTTCAGTCTTTAACTATTTTCTTACTTTTTAGTCTTTAACTAATTTCAAGTATTTCAGACTTAGATTATTTTTTCGTGATTTCGATTTTTTTTTAGTGTATTTTAGAGTTTGATCATTTTCTCGCTTGTTTTTACTTTATCGTTTTTTTTTTCCGATATTTTTAAACTTAGAAATTTTTCGCAATTAGTGACAGGAATCGAACCCTCAAATTTTTCGAAACATTATCAGGTCTACAATTTTCATCCAACTAATTTAATTTAAAAACTTGCAATCAATTTACTCTTAGTAGTAACTAACACTTATCATTAACAAATTTTCACGATTTTAAAAAAATCAACTTAATTAATTTTTTCATGCAAGCTAATTTCGCACTCAAATTACATTTCATCACTACATATGCTTTTCAAGAGTTTCATTTTATTCATCACATTTTATTTAATCAACTCTAATAATTATTTTTTGATTAGTATTTAACTTAGTCATTTCATCGCATAGTATTTTACTTTATTATTTTTTTTTTCATACAAGCACTCTTGTTAGAATAAAACAAAATTTTCAACTTTCATGAATTAGAATCACTTTGACTATTTCATTTTCCCAATAATATTTTATTTTACTTTACCATACTTTACTATTTTACTTACTGCGTTTTACTATTTATCATTCATTACAGCTTTTCCAAAATATTACTTTACAACCAACTAATTTCATTAACAGAATTTTCATTACAATTTATAAATTTCAGTTTTATTTAATAATTTTTTCCTACGATAAAATAAAACACATCACATAAAAATGTTAAACATCAATGAAGAACCCAAGAAATGTTAAATTTATAAGTCGAGTATCAAAACTTCATGTCTACAATCCTACAAATTTTAAAAATAGACTCACCGAAAAATAACTTCTACTGAAATTAATTTCAAAACTTACAATCAATTTACTCTTAGCATTAATAAACACTTATCATTAAGAAATTTTCATGGATTTTAAAAATCATCTTAAATAATTTTTTCGTGTAAGCAAATTTCGCGCTCAAGTTACATTTTATCACTACATATGCTTTTCAAGAGTTTTATTGAATTTATCACATTTTATTTAATTATTTTTTGATTAGTATTCAACTTAGTCATTTTATCGCTTAGTATTTAACTTAATCATTTTCTTGCTTGTTTTTACTTTATCGTTTTTTTTCCCGATATTTTTAAACGTAGAAATTTTTCGCAATTAGTGACAGGAATCGAACCCACAAATTTTTCGAAACATTATCAGGTCTACAATTTTCATCCAACTAATTTAATTTAAAAACTTGCAATCAATTTACTCTTAGTAGTAATTAACACTTATCATTAACAAATTTTCACGAATTTTAAAAAATCAACTTATTTAATTTTTTTCCAGTAAGCAAATTTCGCACTCAAGTTACATTTCATCACTTTATATGCTTTTCAAGAGTTTCATTTAATTTATCACATTTTATTTAATCAACTCTAACAGTTATTTTTTGATTAGTATTTAACTTAGTCATTTTATCGCATAGTATTTTACTTTATTATTATTTTTTTTCATACAAGCACTCTTGTTAGAATAAAACAAAATTTTCAACTCTCATGAATTAGAATCCTTTGACTATTTCATTTTCCCAATAATATTTTATTTTACTTTAACAACTAATTTCTTTAACAAAATCTATATCATTTATTTTAGTCTTTATCCTTTTCGAACGATACATTCAAATGGTCAGCTATACGTTAAATTAAGAAACTTAATCTAAAATTTGACAAATTAAGTTATAGCTAAATACTGAGTAAAATTAAGTACAAAAGACTAACCTTTTTGGGGTGAAATCCCTCAAGTACCAGCTATCGCGAAGTTATTTAAAAACAATGAATGAAATTGTAATAAGTGGATTGTTGATTATAAATCAATCTCACAAAATTACAATTACACGCATGTTTTATTTGAAATCGCTGCATACGGCTGGCTGCCCATCGTCGATTTGCAGAAGGCATGCCGTGATATCGGCAAATCAACGCGGCTGTTGAAAAAAGCTACCCTCATCCTACAGCACTTCGGATCGTCCACACACACCGATGCGAATTGAGGAAATGACTTTATCAATATTGCTATCTACCCCTTTACCGATAACAGATAACAAACCCCACGTGCGAGTATTATTCACCTACATCGCCTACATCTTTCAAGTGACGTCACTGTTTCTGACCAATTAAAATTAGTTCACGTTTCTCAAACGTCACAGCAAATCTCAATCCTAGATCGTCAATAGCCTGATGCCAGGTTTTCCAAACAAAATTTTAGATTTTAATTCGTAGTTTCGAATTAATTTCTTTTTCATTTCAAACTTATAAAAAAAATTTCCAACTTGTAAGAATATTTCTTTCAAAAACAGATTTTTGATTCAAAACAGTATGTTTTCAAACTTGTAATATTTTTCTACTTAAAAAATGAAATCAAATATTTTTTTTTTCTTCAATCATATAAAATGTTTTTAAGAAATAATTTCTCAAACTTGTAATATTTTTCCACTAATTAAAAAAAAAATCAATTTTTTTTTTGTTTTCAATCATATAAAAATAAATTTTTAATCTTACAAAAATAAATTTTTCCGCAAAAATATTTTTTTTCAAAACAAAAAAAAAAAAAAAAAACAATAATAATAATAATAATAATATTTTTGTAACATATTATTTTTTTTCTTTTCAATCTTTTTCTGCAAAACCTTTTTTTTTTTTTCAAAAATTTTCAAACTTACAAAATAATTTTTTTTAAACTGAATCTTTAAACGCAATGATTTAATTAAAATAAAACTCAATAACACTTTACTCTTAGTATTAATAACCAATAGCACTTAACCATTTACTCTTTGCACTCTAAGTATTAATTAACACACACGCATTACAAATAATAATAATAATGTTTTAGATACTTACAAATCATCCACTCAAGCTTTCAAATATCCATCTAGCATGTTATTGTTCATTCGTGTGAGGGAACTTGTAATAAAACTTTATTCATCAACCGAAATTATAAGCGAAAATATCACATTTTTAGCACTTAATATAATCCTACAATTAACAAATTGGTTTTAACTTTGAATTTAAGAAAAATAAAAACTATTACACACTTAGTAACATATCTATCGATATTATTTCATGACAAATCACAAATAGGTGAGGGTCTTTTATCGATCATGTGACCAACTAAGTTAAGAAAGAGCGTTCTTATCTCATATGAGAATTTATAAGTCTTTAATATTTCTCTTTAATGTAAGTGTATTGATACGTACGAGTTTGTGTATGTGAATATAACTGTGTATTGTTTTCAAACCATTGACATGTTTAAGCTTTACGATTCTAATTTTGACTTTCCACTTAGCATTAGTCGAAGTCCTTCGCATGTATTAATCTATTGAAATATCACAGAAAATTATATTTTCATTCAGTCTTAATTACAAAACCATACAATAAGATGAAGACAACACCGATAGTATAAAGATTACTTACAAGAAAGTGCATATAAAAAATATATGTAAGAGTGATTTCAAAGTATAATCCATCAACCATATTCAACAACTCAATAAAAACACAAGTCTCTTTTAAAATGATAAACACAATTTATTCACACACACAGTAAAAGACAATTAAATAAACTTACATCTTTAAGTAAAACTCTTCAAAACTTTCAAGCATATTTTTAACATCGATTGCATCAAATAAATCAGACACATGACATTTTAAACATGGACTATCAACATTCAAAGTAACGAAGTCACGAGCCAAGTTTTCCCAATTAACATTATAAAGAGCCTGTTCGAAAAAACTGTCGAACTTTCGACCCCTTGTTAATGATTCACATTCATGCACTCTCATGTAAAAAATGAATCCATTTTTACAATCCACACATTCTTTTTTAGAAAGGTAGTTTATGTTGCATATGAGCTCATCAAATAGACACTTACGTAGAGAATCAGCCAATTTACCAACTTCTTGTGATGTATATGTGCTGATTTTATCACATCGACAATCACAGGGATATTTTTTCTCAATTTCCGAAAGGATGTACTCTTTTAGAGTATAAGTCATAAGTTTGTCTTTGACACTACGCGAGATACAAGGGGACGCGTAACACAATTTGTCAATCTGGCTTTCCAAAAATAGAACTCTATCAGGCATCAACTGGAACACTTCTCGTTTCAGTTTGAACAATCTTTGCACACTAACACATATGTTACCATTCGCACTCTCGATGAATACACGTAAGTTCTTTTTTATAACAAAAGCGAAATCACGGTCTTCGATTAATTTTTGATTTATATTTTAACGTAGGCTTGAAATAAGTGATCTCCACACATCTGGTTCTAAGGAAATACCATCCTTAGTTGGTCGAAG
Organism: Uloborus diversus; assembly: GCF_026930045.1. Classification (NCBI taxonomy): domain Eukaryota; kingdom Metazoa; phylum Arthropoda; class Arachnida; order Araneae; family Uloboridae; genus Uloborus; species Uloborus diversus. Next base: position 27,634,648 of record NC_072737.1, on the reverse strand, counting down.
AATACCATCTTTCCCACACTTATATCTTCTAATATGCACGCGTGTACGTTTCCGAAAAGTATTCACCTAAAGTGAAAATACAATCACCCAAGTGTATCATATCATCAGGCTGTGGAGAAGCCTCAATGTTCATTTTCATTTTCGTTGCATCCCATCTGTTCATCTTCAGGCTTCAAAGTTTCAGAATGATTTTCACCAACGTTAGTCATTCTTAACTCTCATAGGATTAGGAGTCACAATACTAAAATAACTTCCTGTGAACTTAAAAAATAAATCAAACTAGGTTTTAACACTAGCGGGTGAAGAAAAATCCTAAGTACATAGAATAAAATTTCACGACGTCTTTCAAAGCTCAGAATCACTCTGAAAATGCAAATTGACATGATCAATTACACGTGATTGACCATGTCATGCGCCAGATGCGAAACATCATCGACATTCGGTGTGATGTGAAAACCTGCTACCATCTTAAAATTACTCGTAGTAGGTCAGGATGAAGTTGGAAGTCAAAGTGTTGGTTTTTTCTAAAAATCTGAATGCTGTGGAAAACAACTCAACTCTGCTCAAAAGTTCGTGTCTATTCTATGACGTCAGTAGCAAGAGACTTATGTACACTTCCATTGGTTAAAGTGAATATTCATTGGTTTATAGTGGATGTTTTGAGAATCATTTTCAGAGTGATTCTAAATCATTGCGTTTGAAGATTCAGTTTAAAAAAATTTTATTTTGTAAGTTTGAAAATTTTTGAAAAAAAAAAAAAAAGGTTTTGCAAAAAAAAAGATTGAAAAGAAAAAAAATAATATGTTACAAAAATATTATTTTTTTTTTGTTTTGAAAAAAATATTTTTGCGGAAAAATTTATTTTTGTAAGATTAAAAATTTATTTTTATATGATTAAAAACAAAAAAAAATTGATTTTTTTTTAATTAGTGGAAAAATATTACAAGTTTGAGAAATTATTTCTTAAAAACATTTTATATGATTGAAGAAAAAAAAATATTTGATTTCATTTTTTAAGTAGAAAAATATTACAAGTTTGAAAACATACTGTTTTGAATAAAAAATCTGTTTTTGAAAGAAATATTCTTACAAGTTGGAAATTTTTTTTATAAGTTTGAAATGAAAAAGAAATTAATTCGAAACTACGAATTAAAATCTAAAATTTTGTTTGGAAAACCTGGCATCAGGCTATTGACGATCTATGATTGAGATTTGCTGTGACGTTTGAGAAACGTGAACTAATTTTAATTGGTCAGAAACAGTGACGTCACTTGAAAGATGTAGGCTAGGGGGTGAATAATACTCGCACGTGGGGTTTGTTATCTGTTATCGGTAAAGGGGTAGATAGCAATATTGATAAAGTCATTTCCTCAATTCGCATCGGTGTGTGTGGACGATCCGAAGTGCTGTAGGATGAGGGTAGCTTTTTTCAACAGCCGCGTTGATTTGCCGATATCACGGCATGCCTTCTGCAAATCGAGGGGCAGCCAGCCGTATGCAGCGATTCCAAATAAAACATGCGTGTAATTGTAATTTTGTGAGATTGAGTTATAATTAACAATCCACTTATTACAATTTCATTCATTGCTTTTAAATAACTTCGCGATAGCTGGTACTTGAGGGATTTCACCCCAAAAAGGTTAGTCTTTTGTACTTAATTTTACTCAGTATTTAGCTATAACTTAATTTGTCAAATTTTAGATTAAGTTTCTTAATTTAACGTATAGCTGACCATTTGAATGTATCGTTCGAAAAGGATAAAGACTAAAATAAATGATATCGATTTTGTTAAAGAAATTAGTTGCTAAAGTAAAATAAAATATTATTGGGAAAATGAAATAGTCAAAGTGATTCTAATTCATGAAAGTTGAAAATTTTGTTTTATTCTAACAAGAGTGCTTGTATGAAAAAAAATAATAATAAAGTAAAATACTATGCGATAAAATGACTAAGATAAATACTAATCAAAAAATAATTATTAGAGTTGATTAAATAAAATGTGATAAATTAAATGAAACTCTTGAAAAGCATATAAAGTGATGATATGTAACTTGAGTGTGAAATTTGCTTACTGAAAAAAAATTAAATAAGTTGATTTTTTAAAATTCGTGAAAATTTGTTAATGATAAGTGTTAATTACTACTAAGAGTAAATTGATTGCAAGTTTTTAAATTAAATTAGTTGGATAAAAATTGTAGACCTGATAATGTTTCGAAAAATTTGAGGGTTCGATTCCTGTCACTAATTGCGAAAAATTTCTAAGTTTAAAAATATCGGGGAAAAAAAAAACGATAAAGTAAAAAACAAGCGAGAAAATGATCAAACTCTAAAATATACTAAAAAAAATCGAAATCACGAAAAAATAATCTAAGCCTGAAATGCTTGAAATTAGTTAAAGACTAAAAAGTAAGAAAATAGTTAAAGACTAAAAATAATTGAAAAACGCTAAAATAGTTTTAAAAAAAATAATCAAAGTGCTAAATGACAGAAAAAAACGTTAAAGTTCAAAATGTATGAAGGAATATTTAAGTTAATTATTTCTTCGAAAATTTAACGAGTAAGAAAAAATATTTTGTTGTATGAAAGTTAAAAAAAAAAAAAAATTGATTTCATTTTTATTCGTAATAAAAAAAAAATTTACGAGTAAAAAAAAATAGTTAAGAAAATTATTTCTTCGAAATTTTTACAAGTTAGAAAAATTATTTTGTAAATTTGACAAAGAAAAAAAAAATAGTTAAGAAAATTTAACAGGTTAGAAAAAATATTTTGTTGTATAAAAGTAAAAAAAGAAAAAAAAAACATATTTAAGATGATTTAAAAGAATTCCGTGAAAATTTGTTAATGATAAGTGTTAATTAATGCTAAGAGTAAATTGATTGCAAGTTTTGAAATTCATGCAAAGAATCAATGTTGTAAAAAAAAAATGATAAAGTTTGAAATGCATGAAAAAGAAAATCAAAGTTTAAAATATATTTCAAGTCCACAAAGCATTGAAATAAATCAAAAATCTCGAATGGGTTGTATTTAAATAAATCTTAACTTAAGTGAAAAACTTTGTTATTATGAAAAATAATAATAATGATGATAGTTTCAATGATGAGCTGAAATTTAGTTAATGATGTGCCATGATTAGTACTAAAGAGTAAATTAATTGATGGTTTTAAAATTAATTTAATTGTAATATTCGTTGTCATGGTACAGATTCACATTAAGACTGAAAGAGTTATGGGAAATGTAGCATAGTGGTTAGCATACGTTTTTGCTAACTCAAAGTTTGGTTGTTCGATTCCCAACTCCAACACTCTGTAAAATAATTAAATTCGCAGAAATATTCTAAGTCCAGAAAAAAATATTCAAAGTCACGATAGATGGCGCCACCAACGTTCTTAAAAGTAAAAATCGAAAAGTAAAAACATTGGTTACCATAGCAACAAGTGTTGCCACCCGAAAACTTTAGTTGTCATGACAACAAGTGTTGCCATTCCCTAAAAGTAAAAACTACAAAGTCCAAAAATTTATTCCGAAACCGAAACTAAACTCTCTTAACCTTTCACGATGCGAAAACGCGGGTGCGCGAAAACGAGGTCGTGCGAAAACCTTCCGTTATCTTCTTCAAGTTCCAGGTGCAGGGGGGAAGGATGGCGGTGGGGAGGGACGGCGGTGGGGTAGATACACCACCGGTAAAAATCTCCTGTAGTGTTGTTCTTATTTTGACCAGCGTACATTTCACTAAAATCATACAGTTTTATTCGCAATTTCTAGAGCGATGTTAATAAACCCCTCAGAAATTAGCGAATTTCATTAGGATTCCGTGATTTCGAATCCCCCCCCTAACCCCCCGAACTGACGAACTACAATAGGGAAGTTTTCGATTTTTCAATTTTATTTTTATAGGACAGAGTAACATGTATGAACATCATAGGTGAAAACATTTTTGCGATACGATAAGTTGTTTTTTTTTAAATTAATTTTTAAAGTTCCAGCCCTTGTGACGTCAAATGGCATAGGAAGTGACGTCATGCGCTCTTCCGATAGGAGAGAAACGCTAGCGAACCGGTTCCCATGTCATGGGAGAAACCGAAGAACGTGCTTTCGACTTCGAAGACGAAACGTAAAAGCCTTATCTCCTCGCATTTCACTCCTCGCGTTTCTGGAACATTAAACCTCTCATCCTCACGAAAATATTCGAATATCACCATTGATATTACTTGAGGAAGATTATTTAGATTGTGCTTTAACGAATCTGACCTCCATAGTATCTTCAAAAGGATTATTGAATTTCTAAAAAATAAAAATATCAGCGCGCTCAAAATTTCCCTAACGAAAACAAGGGATCTTCGGCGGAAGGCTGCCCATTCGCGCCCTGTGACGTAGGCTCGTGACGTTTCAGAAGAGCGCACTTTTGCGCGTGGATTTTTAAAAATTCAACCACGGTGTTTTAAAGTTTGGCGATGGTGAATTTTTTAGTTTTGAGGGTCAATTAACAATATCCAAAAGCCAAAATATGAACATTTAATAGGTTGCAACTTTCCTATTACCGAAATCATGTTAGATTCAAAGAAGTTATTTGTTTTTACTTTCATTACGCCAAAAGATCTAGTTCTTCTATAGGGTCAGGTGGGGTAAAATGGGTATAAAATAGCCTACTTTTGGATTTTGAATCAAATATTTTTGTCAAAATATTTTGTTTCTAATTTTTTTATGTTTTATGTATACATTACATATGTTGAGAGTAGAATTAAATGATTTTCACACATAATTTGATAAAAATTTATTTTTGAGAGGAGTGTTTATGACTATATGTTTTCTATACCCATTTTACCCCACGCAGGTGAAAATGGGTAGCCTGTTGGGTAAAATGGGCATTGAAGTCTAAGAAGTGATAAAAAAGCATACTATATGATAAATGCAGTGTGATAATATAGACTTAAGAGTCAGTTAACAAAATTTTACAATTTAATTTAAAAAAAAATAGTGAAAAACAGTAAATTTGACAAAATATTAATGAGGTTTCTTTCAATGCATGATATCCATACTTTTCATTCTTTAAAAAAAGTAATGGCCTCTATTGTTAAGTTGTGGCTCATTAATTTTTTATATTATTTGATGTTTGTCAATGAAATCCATGTCGTCTATATCAGGAAAAATAAGAAAAATCCCCCATCTCGGATTTTTTAAAAATATTTCATCTCATAATATTTGCCTCAACAGCCAATAAATTCTTTCTTGCTCGTTTCCTCTTAGTATAATATTTATACCTAGGTACCTATGGTAAATATTTGCTTCATAAGCATATTTTTAGCAGCTTCTACTCCAGATATTTCATCTGAATGGAAACTCTTTTTCCATTATTTTTTTTTCTTGTTTTTTAATTCATTATTATTTTCACTTTCAACTCTTAGCCTTTCTGAAACATCTTTGTCAATACTTCCTGTATTTGCGAGCATACATTTAAGTTGTTTTAAATAACTAATGCAGGTAGTTGTCAAATCTGAAGCTCTTGTTAAAATTGCAGACAATATTGCACTTTTCAAATCTATAAGGTGACGAAATCGTGCTTTGTGACGTATAATTTTCGGATTGAAACGAGAATGTGTTCTGAGAATTTAAAGGTATATTAGAGAAATTGGTAGCATCTGATTGCAATCAAATACAAATGTGACGACCAGCAACAGGCTGGACCCAGCATATTCTGAGGAAATTGTTATTTTGTGCGCAAGTGCACAAAAACTCTAGAATAAGTATGCCGCTGACTTCTTATTATTTGTTATGATGGAGCAAAGTTTACTTTATAAAGTCATGGCATTGCATACTTTTATGTTTCAATCATTTTAAATTAACCACAAATGAATTAATATTCATTTAAAAGAAATTATGCTCTTGTATCTTTTAAAACATCTTGCTGGAATGATAAGTCTAACCATATACCCGTTTTACCCCATTTTCAAAACATGAGATTAAAAATAGAAAAAAATATTTTTTTTCTTCCCTGTAAGTTGAATCAGCAACAAAAATGTCCAACTAAAAATATTATGACTCAGTAACAATAATTTCTCAAAAATCAAGAGCTGGAGATAGAAGTTTAAGCAGACAACATGCGGCTTGAATTTATCTACTTCAATTTAAAGTGTTACCTCTCACTAAAAAATAATCTATTGGAAAAATATATTTTGTGAAACAGAATTCAGAACAGCCAAATATAATGTCCCACTCAAAAAAATGCAAATTTAATTTAAAATAATTTGTTTTTAAAACCATATATTTTGACTACCCATTTTACCCCACTACCCATTTTACCCCACCTGACCCTACTCTTGCCATTGCGTCTTACTATTTCTTCCTTCGCGTTTAGTGCAGAAAGGGCATAAGTCCACGACTTAAGCCTTTCTGCACTAAACGAAAAATGTGACCTCTAAATGAAGTGCTTTGTTGTACAAAAATTGACTTGCCTGCTACCCTAGTCGATGCCTCTACATACAAGTATGGGAAAACCACAGCTAACTCAATTTTGAAAAAAATGCGACATGCCCTTTCTGCAATAATCGATTCAGTTATGATTTTGTTTCTCGAAGAAAACATCCAAAATACACTCCGTTTAAAAACATTACTTACGTTTTTTGGGACGTCATTCCCGAAACGTTTGTCCAAAAAAAAAAAAAAAAATTTCCTTTTGAACACAGGCTTGTCATTTCAAACTACTCCAGAGGGGGGGGGGGGGGTTAACACTCAAGATCAGGCCCGTCATTTCTAAGTTTTAAAGGGGAAGGAGTTTACTCTCAATGCATTTTGTGGGGGGAAAAACATCGAAATACATAATTACATTTTATGTTTTTTAAATACGGGAGGGGGTGGGGGAATTGCGACCTCTCCTTGATCTCCCAAATGACGGGTCTACCCAATACTCCTCCCCCCCCCCCCCCGCCTACAGAACCGTTAAAGACCATTTAAAACTTTGTTTTCAAGATGTTAATGTCGGAAAAATTTCGGAAAAACTCCCTTGAATCACTAATATCATCGAAGATCGCGTGAAGCTGTATTTTTGGAATTTCAATTTCAAAAAAAATCCTAGAAAGAGACACTGAAAGCCATTTCGTTCCCAATTTCATTAAAATTGACCGCGTTTTATGACCTTAACTCAGATTTTTTTTAAAGGAGATGTATCTCTGAACTCCCCTCCCCTAATATCAAGTGTAGAGTTGCGTTTTTAGAGCTAAAATTTTCAACAGCTTCGAAGGAGAACCCCCTGTGTGTGATCCCTTTCTCATAATATCATCTAAGATTGTTTGAAATTTTTCGGGACTTGTTTACGAAAAATGGCTGGAAAGTCTCTTTCCATCATCCCTATCCATAACAGTACCAAAAAGGCCTATTATCGCAATTTAGTGATTTGAATTTCACAATAATTCCGTGACAAGAGCCCTCGAAATCCGCCCCCCCCCAGTATCACCAAGATTGTCCTGGAATTGCGTTTGTGGAGCTACAATTTCGGAAAATTGCCCAAGCTATGATAAGCTAAGTTTACAAGCTCCCAGTTTTTATACATGTAAAATATGAAATTCCTTTATCAAACAAATGGGGTGAAAAATATGCACGCAGCTTACGAAAACTTATTTTTTACGTTTTCAGTTGAATATACTGAGAATAAACCATTAATAAAAAAAATTTTCGTTGATCCGAAATCTTCCTAGAATAAAAGTCTGCAACTTGAGATCTTTCATCAGTGAACCCATGGGCGTAGTCAGAGGGGGACAGGGAGGGGCAACCGCCCCTCCCGAGAGGAGAATCTGTTTTCCAAATCTCCTTCCCTGATGTCCGCAAAGATAATTCAAAATTGCATTTTTAGGAATCCATTTTCGAAAATTTCTAGAGGAGAATCGCTTAATAGCCTTTTTTCCCCATACCTGACCAAAAAATAGCATAAAATGTTTTTTTTTTGGGGGGGGGGGGGGAACTTTATTTAAGTGTTTTCTGGCGCTCCCCCTCCCCCCCTCACCCCGCTTATTTTGTGTAACGTAGCTTCTCAACGTTACGGAAACACTGAATATCCGACCCTTTCTCCCAGCATCTCCAAAGATAACTCAAAACTGTGCTTTTAGAGCCTCAATATCGACAAATTTCCACGTGCCCTTTCTCTCCCGCTAATGCAACCGAAAAGAGATAAAAAGTGCATTCCATGGCCTTATATTTTGTAATTTCCGCGAGGGAGTACCCCTGATCTCTCCCCGAACATGTAGCAAAATTGTGTTTCGAAAATTTCAATGCCAACAAATTCCTGAAAAACTTCTAACGTCAACAAAGCTCAATTTCCGAGAAGAAGATTTGACGTCAACCTCACAGGTAACCTAAAATTGACTTCAATTTCAAAGAAATATTCGAAAGGGAACATCAACCCCCCTTTCCCTAAAGCTAAACAATACTTAAATTGTCAAAAATTGCGAATTTTGGCACGAATTAAAAATATATATATATATCTGGAGGTGGACCCCCGCGACCTTTCCCTCAACTCCCGCTGACATCACTAAAGATCGACTAAAACTGCGTTTGTAAGACTTCAATCGGTAAAAACTTTCGGGAGAGGTCCCCCATCCCTCACCCTGTCGTACCTCTGATATTACCAGAGCCTAAAACTGTTTTTTGGACATGTTATCTTTGATATCGATGTTTCCTTCAAAGCAGTATATTGCAAATAAAGAATTTCTGAAAATTAACCTTGTAGTAACTTCAGTGGCCTCGCTACGGGGGTCGAGGGGTGGGGGCGGTCCACCCCGGGTATCACCCGCCTGGAGGGTAACACCCAAAATTGAGTTGCAAGTTTTTAAGGAGAAAAAAAGCTAAAATACAATTTTAAGACTACAAATTTTAAAAGTTTCCGGTTCCCCACATCCTCCCCCCCCCCATATCATGGAGTGAATACTATACTCAGGATTAGGTTCATACTATCAGATTTTGGTCCTAATATTGACTTACTCTTTAACCAAAAACCTGAAACCCATTATTTTTCTCTGTGTTTGAGTTAGATTTGAAATAATTAATGGAACATGAATTTCATAACACCCCTTACTTTTTGGACCTCGTAACGGCTCTGTACATATTGCGTCTAGCGCAAGTTATGTATAAAGCCTTCATATTTTTTATTCCTCTTTTGTGCAATCACCCAATTAAAATTTCGTAATGACCCAAATGTAGTTGTTTCTGGAAATTGTATGAATTTAATGTTTTTATAGAACATTAAAACTTTCTTTTCTTTTTTCGTATGTAGAGAGTAGGGGAGGGGGGGGTGACACCGCAAATTAGCTCCCCAGGTGTTACCCATGCTGGGTACAACACTGGTAACTTTTATAAATTCACCCCTTATCGGCGGTATAAAGTCTTTGCCGCGCAAAGAAAAAATCAAAAGATTCGGAACTAGGGGGGGGGGTGACTAAAAACCACCATCATGAATGTCTATGCTTGCCCCCCCCCCCAACAGGAATCCTGGCTACGCCCATGAGTAAACTTATTAAAAGTTTTCTTCAAACGGTCGGGAAATATTCGTTTTTTGAAGAATACGTTTTATAGACATTCGCTCAAGGGGCATTCCAAAGTATTTTTGACATTTATATAGAGTCCGTAACGTGACCTTTTTTGCCATAACTTTTTAATTTACCGTTTGATTTGCAAATTATTTTAATTTGAGCTGGTGTGTTGGTAGTAAAAGATCAAGATAAAATAATATGCTAATCAAACAGTAAATTAAAAAGTTATGGCAAAAAAGGTCACGTTACGGACTCTACATAAATGTCAAAAATACCGTAGAATGCCCCTCAAGGGCAGTTCTCAAAAGGTGGGAACAAAAAAGTTAACTTTGAGCAATTTCAAAAATTTTCAAATTTGGCATCAATTTTGCTTTTATTCTATAGTATGCACACCTAGAACACAATATATGAACATGAAAAGACAGCAGGTATTTGTAAAAATTGTTAATTAGCAAATTAAATCAGTAGTCTGTAGGTAACAGATTTTGGACATTGTTGTCATGTAGGTAACGGATTTTGGACATTGTTTGTCCTGTAGGTAACGGATTTTGGACATCATCTTAATGTAAGTTTCACCATTTTCGACAATTGTTAATCTGATTTTTAACTTTTCCAATGAAAATTTTATTTACTACTTTTTGAATTTTGCAATTTAATAAATAAAGAGGATATTAATCAAGTACTTGAATGGCTATACGTACTGCTCTTTACATATATTGATAAATAAAGTTAAATATAAGTTTTGGAATGATTTTGAAAAAGTTGATGAAAGGTAAAAAAAAGCTTCAAATTAAAAATAATATGTAAAAAGTGACATACAGTTTTAAAAATGAATATATTTTTTAATGTCATAAAAATTAAAACGATGTCTAAAAATAATTATTGAAAAAAGAAATTCGTATTTCTATTTGGAGATCGTTAAATTATGTTTCGAAAAGAAAGAGAGAAAAAAAAATTCCAAAATAATAAAAGCGGGGGAAAAAAATTGCTAGCGCAGGTGATAAAGTCGCCAAAACTGGTGCAGCTGACGAAAAAACTACATTTGTCAAACTGGAATTCCCCTCTGGTAACCTTTAGCTTATCGTACACTGCGTTGTCGCCAACGGAGTTTGCTTGGCGATTTTAGCTCAAAATGGCTTTCGTTCGATCATAACCAGCCATGTTTCTACTGTAATTTATGTATTGTTCAATGTGTAAACGTATTAATTATGCAAAATACCAATGGATTAAAGAAGATAACATTATAATAACCTTTTTTATTGAGGTTAGAAGACAGTGGATGATCAAAAATTATGAATAAACGGACAGAATTATCGGCGTCAAGATCGTAACGCGTTTTGGACATCTCACATGTATGTTTAAGAAAAAATTATTTATCTTCTGAGATACTGCATAAAAGCTTATGAAAACACTTTTAAACAATTAAAAATTGATTCTCAGGATCGATAAATACCTTTAAAACGAAAACATCATACACATAGTTCTCAAATAATAGCATTGTAAAGATTGTAACTTTTGGACATACATCAAATTTCAAACTTACTTTTTTCAAAAATCGTTTACAAAGTAAATAATCTGTCTTTACTTTTGTTATTTGTGTAAAATATTAACAAAAAATTATTCAGTGTAAGATTCATACCTTTAATTTTTTTTTGAAACGTATGGAAATAATTAAAAAAAATTTTTTTTTAATGGTACATTTGCTCAGTTAACGTTTTGGTATGTCCAAAATTGTGCCTTTTAGCAAAGAAAATATTTTTTTTAAGGGCATTTGAAGAGCAATTTCTCCATAGTTTATGTCAATTCTTGTCTCTATACAATATTATAATTTAACTCAAAAAATTTTGAGTTAATTAAAATGAAAGTTATTTGGTGTTTGAAGCTTCAAAGTTGAGGTCTGTGTTTGCTCCCACCTTTTGAGAACTGCCCTCAAGCGAAGTCACACTGTTTATGTTAATCCAACAGCACGGCTCTAATCGATTTATTGTGCGTCTCATATAACATCAAGCGTTAGAACAGAAACATTTTCTCGTCATCAAACAGAAAACGCACAAACCAAAGATACAATACGGAAAAGTGCAAAAACATTGAAAGAAAAAAACAAGGCGGGGGAGGGAAGTGTATGACAAGTGACAACGTATTGGAATAGAAAACAACAGGGGATGCTACGCATGCGGTCAAATAGATCTGAAATCAATTTTTTATACATTATAAAGAGATATAAAAAAAAAAATTCCGTAATTTTAAATATTTAACTTAGTTTTTAATTTAATAAGCTAGCGCAAAAATCCCTAGTAGGTACTACATAAAAATGCATAAAATACAAAATGTTTGGATGAAGGAACTTTACCAAAATAAACTGTTCCAAACTTTTATTACTATAAAGTAAATGCAGTGAAAATTTATTAGTCAAATATAAAATAGGTAACTAAAATTTCTGGTCAAAGCTTTTGAAATTTGGGGTGTAAAGCATGTTAAAACTTTTCGCAGAAATTTTGTGAGATTACTATTCATCAACTTTGAACTAAATTCCGATTTTACCAAATTAATCGTGAAGTACAAAAATGTAAAAAAAAAGAAGAATCAACTGAGGGTTTCAATCTTATACTAAAATAATCGTTTATTGCACTTAGTTTAAAATTTCGCTGAACGTTTCTTTAGTCGAATTACTATGACCGTTTTGATTCGTATGCAAAGATCAGTGTTGTTACGTTGGTAGCTAGAAAAATGATTTATAGTTAACTATTACAATCTATTTTTTACTTGATTTTAGTTAGTTGACATAGTACTTTAATTAGTGTATTAAACCCCGAAGAAATTACATAAATAATGTGGCTTTCGAAAAAAAAATGGAAAGGAAAAGCGAAAACAGTTTTAAAATACTTTTTGTTTACGCCTATAAAAACAAATAAAAATATCCACTATATGTCAAGAGAAACTTTTCAAAAATACCAAATATGTCGATTAAAAACGCTATGTCTAACTTTCATTAACCAGTTGTAGAATATATTGAATACAGAAATATCGTAACAATTCGATGAAAGTTATTAGAGTAAACCTCTATTTTACGTAAACTTTTACTAAATAATGAATAATTTGTGAACTGTTAATTGTACTGAGAAATTATTAATTAAAATTTTAATTTAATATCATTTGCTATTTAATGTTTTTATTTAAACAATGTTTTTTTATTCCAAACATTTCGTCAATGCTCGTACATTCGAGTTTTTGTGAAATCCGAATTGTAGGGGGAGGTGGGGTACGTTGGACCGGTCTCAATTATTTTAGTACTATTAATATTTTTCATTTTATTTTATGACCAACAAATAGCACCTATGGTCCTACAAATCCTATAAGGAAATCACATAGTGCAGTTATATTGAACACATTTTATTCTAGAAAGTGTTATTTCAGTAGTCCTGAGTAATTTTCAGAAAACTAACTTAATTTTTTTAATGGTTTTCATCAAGATTGCGGGAAAAAGAATTGGACTCCATTCTAAAAGTAAGTTCTTTTAGTTCACAATTGAAAATTTTTGCATTTTTTGTCAAAAAAAAAAAAAAAAAAAAACACATCACTTCTTCAGATCAAAAAGGTGGGGTAGGTTGGTTCACTCTTTGCGGGACACGCTGGACCGACCAACCTACCCCACATAATTTAAAAATTTACTTTTTCTCTTAAATCTCAATAATTATCACAATATTCTAAGTGAGAGGAAAAATCATACATTCATTTCATTTCATGTTACACATGTTTCGAAACAATAATAATAAAACTTATGGGGGAAAAAAACAAAGATATATTTTATAATTATTTAACAAAAATTTTACTAAATTAATTTTACCAAAAGATTTACTTCATGTCTGCCCTTTTTTACTATTTATATTTTCAAATTTTCTTCCAAATTTTTGCAGACAACTGTTTTCTAAGAATAAAATATGCAATACATGCTATAATAAAGTTCCTGTATTGAACAAAATATTTTTGCTAAGCAAACATTCTACATAGAAACAAAATAAAACAAATAATTGATTAAAGGAATACAAAAATATACTTTTACTTAAGATTATCTAATTTTGATTTTAGAACACAAAGAGATTCTAACTTAAAGTTGTCAATTTCATTGTAATTTTTCTTCAAAATAATGGTATTAGTAGAACAGGATTCTATTCTTTTTGGAGCTGTTTAATGCAATAAAATAAAGTAAAAAAAAATAGCTTTTTCCTCCTAGCAAAAAATATAGATGTAACTTTGCATAAAAGTAATATATGACCTACCCTTCTAAAACCCCGTTTAATAAAAGGGGTTCTTCCAAAGCTATGGAAGTAGCATTTTTATATTCCCAGATATCATTTAATACATCTTTAGTTAACCTTAATATGCATTAATTGTCTCATAATATTCAGTAATTGAATTCTCTTTTGATTTTTGAAAAATAATTGTGTACTAATGGTGAATGCTTATTGCTGTTATTAATTAAAGAAGATTTATCACTAAAAATCAATTTAATATGTTATATTGATCTTTAAGCTTTGTATTTTTCACACTACACACAAAAGAGAACAAGGTAGTTACAACATTTGATAGTTTTTATCACTAAAATTGTAACAGATGTTGTTGAAGTTATGCGGTCCAACGTGCCCCACCCGTGGGGCACGTTGGTCCACTTTACAAGGTTCCGTTAAAAAATTAACGTAAAAAAAGTTTATCAATTCAACACTTCTCAAAAATCTGTGATGGTGAGAAGAGTTTATTGAAACTTATTGTAGAAAATCAAATTGCTCATTAAGTGTTTTGATGAGGTAAAAAATGATAAGTAAAAAAAGCGGACCAATGTGCCCCATCCCCCCTTACGGTTCTTTTAAATAAAACAAAGCTAATCGTTCAATAATGTACTGTGATAATTTTTTTTCGATGCAAAATTTTTCAATCTGATTAGATATTTTTTCAAAGTTTGTAACTAGACATTGTAGATATTTTACATTTGTGCTGAGAATCGTTTGACGTACAAATGCATGTATTATTTAAAACACATTAATTATCGAATTGCAGTTCATATCAGTAAAAGATGAACTTCTTGATTTATCTGAAGTCATAAATTCATGTTAAATTTAAAGGGAGAAATAAAAATTAATGGAGCTTACACTCACCTCCATTCTGGAAGAATTATATATGCAACCAAATGTTCAAAGCAGTGCAGTTTGACAATGTTGACCGAACGTCTTTGAAACAAGCACTTTCATTTTTTTTTAAACCAATGTGTGAATATATCTTCGTTAAAAGGGAACACTTTAGCAATAATGAAAGTTAATTTTTGAAAATTCGAATCAATTGACTTGAACATTGAGCCACGTTTCAGACAAACTTCTGAACATTCGATTTGTTTACAAACCAACGCAAATACGGTTTCAGTTAAGGCAGAAACAAAATATCGTCTGTCTTAACACAAGCCGTTTCGAATGATTTCAGTAAATATAAAATAACGTAAGTTTTGCAGTAAATAATTTAAAAAAAAATTAAAAAAAAAATTCCTTGGCTTGGAGCATGGTAAGTGATTATTTAAAGAAGAAAAAAATACGAAGTTCAAATCAGATCCAGAAAAAATTCTCGTTTTTAAAAAATCTCCCTCGATTGTCATCGCTAACGGAACAAATCAAATTTCCGTGCACAGTTATTTCAAAGCATTGTCTTACCTTAAAGTATATTATTTTATTCATTCTCACAAAATTACCGCGTGTCCATTAACTGCTTGATATGGTTTCTGACCGTGGAAAAAGTTACAGAAATTTCCACTATCGTTGTTGTTCACGACAAATTCATTGCACTAACTCTTTCTGTTTTTCAGGATGCAATTGATTCATCTTCACTATATATATATATATATAAAATATATATATATATTAATTTGAATTTTGACACCTTGAATTCAAATTACGTTTTTCGCAATCACGAGTTTGTGTGTGTGTGTGTGTGTAGGTGTGTGTAGGTGTGTGTGTTTGCGTCTGTGTGCAGGCATGAGTGAGTGGGTATGTGTGCAGGTGTGTGTGTGTGTGTAGGTGTGTGTATGTATGCGTGTGTGTGTATGTATGCGTGTGTGTGTATGTATGCGTGTGTGTGTAGGATATGGACGCAACCTGGAGACTTTGCTCGCTAGAGGAGCAGCATCGGGAGGGGCCGGTCGACGTTGGTGTACGGGGGGGGGGGGGGGAATAAAATCATAGGAAATCAAAACAGTCAAATGAGAACAAAAAGCAATGTGATTGCTCAAAAATAGCAACAGCAATATGTCCAATTTAAATTTTTACTTCTTGAATTCAAATTAGGTTTTTCGCAATTACGAATTGCGATAGGACCCAACTCGTTGGGTTTCTTGTTTCTACAAATGGCTCCTATCGCAATCATGATTACAAAAGCTATAATTTGAATTCAAGACGTTGAAACATAAATTGGATATTTTCCAGATGCTATTAGATATACTGCCGTGCTAAGGGCGAAAGTCGTAACTGCAGCTGAGTTTGAAATGAGTGACTTCCGTTTAAATTTTTGTGCCTTCATGTATGTGATTCAGATGCAATTTTTTCAGATTAAAAAATATATATATATTTCCCATTGAGAATCGACCATGAAACCTTGCATTTAACTGAAATATCGGTTAAAGAGCCACCTGGTGACCGTAACTTAATTTTTATAAAAAGTTCAGATTTGACCTTTTTGTGCTTAGCACGGCAGTATAGTCCAGATCCAAAGCATTCCAAAGATAATTGATTCTATATTTCGAACGCCATCTATATAAATAAAACAGATACAATGGTCGCCGGTTTACTGAATCAGTGGTTAATTGAATCAACCGCTTTAATGAATCAAGTCGCCAAACACAGAAAAAGATCCAGCTTTATTGAAGTAGCCGCTTTATTGAATCAGCCGCTTTATGGAATCAAAACTGTTTAGAACAAACGTGATCCATATAAGCGGCGACGACTGTAATATATATGTATGTATGTACACTGCTCGACATTGAAAATGCAACACCAAGAAGGAGTGGTCAGAAAGTGATGAAATTTGGAAAAAAAGACAGAGACAGCAAGGAATAATGAATGATCTTAATTTCAAAATGATAGGCAGAATACAGAGCGAGAACGGCGTCGGCTCAGTAGGATGTGGGACCACCGCGGACAGCGATACACGAAGAAACACGTCTAGGCATAGAGTCAATAAGATGCGGATGGTGTCCAGAGGGATGGCTATCCATTCCCTTTCAACCATTTGCCACAGTTCGTCTTCTGAACGAGGCAGGGACAGAATCTGCAAACGGCGTCCTATCACATGTTCGATTGGTGACAGGTCAGGAGAGTATGGTGGTCAGGGAAGCATCTGTGTGCCTTGGAGAGCATGTTGGCAGATGCAAGCACTGTGTGGTCGGGCGTTATCCTGCTGAAAAATTGCATTAGGTAGCCTTTGAAGGGAAGGGATTGCCACCGGCCGCAGCACATTATACAAGTATCGTTGGGCCGTCATAGTGTACAATTTCTGTACGAAAAAAAAAATGAAAACACATCTGTTCACAAAATGAATTTATTAAGAAATAACTTTGTAGAAGAATTAACAATCTGTTCCAACAGCTGCAATCTTGTTGTCTTCGCAGTCGTTGCAAAATCAGTTACGGTAATGCTCAACATTACCTTCAGCAAACGAAATCTATGAGTAAAACTTGTTTTAGGCCGTGGTAGCCTGATCGGTAGGGCATTGGACTCGGGGCCGGAGGGGCTCGGGTTCGATCCCCGCTGGTCGAAGACCCACCGTCGTCATTAAAGGGGACTGGGCGACGTTAAATATGCTCGTGGTCTCAATGTCCTCCAAGTGAAACGATACCTCTGGGGGTGCTAGTACCAGGCAGCTATTAGCTCTTGGACTAGTTCTAAATTCTCATTAACTGTTCGATCCGGTGATGGTGCTGCCATCTATCGGTATATAAAATAATGGAGGCAAGGCACTTAGTATGCAGTCCTCGACATGAATACAGTTGTAGTCAGTTGTGACTCTTGAATAGAATAGAATAGAATAGAAAACTTGTTTTCTTAAACACATCTTAAACGTTACATCATTAGATCGAAAATAGATACATTTACCGAGCCAAAGAAACTTCCTGTCGTTTTAATGAGAATGACACTCCATGTCCGTAAAAACTGCCGGAAAATGTGTCCTAAAATATGAGGAGTAAAGTTAAGTCGTAATTAAGAGCCAGGGGCACCTCGATGGGGCTTTGCACAGGAGGTCACTGTGACCGTCCAAAAGTTTTCTTATTCGGCAAATTTTGTCAGACGATTCGGCAAAATTTTGGAGTTCCATTCGGCAAATTGAGAATTTTCGCCCTCCTAAAAATTTTAGTTCAGGTCGCCCCTGTTAAGATTACAAACTCGAAAGAAGTTCGTTTTCGTTTTTTTTTTTAAAGCTGTCCCCCCCCCCCCCATTTGTTTTTACCTATGAAGATACTTTCCACGTTAGACTGTTTGCAAAATTTTGTGTTTTTTCCCAACATTTTTATTTGCGCTTTTACACACGTTGCAAATGGTACTTTTTTAATTAATTAGTCAGTTTACTTCTCATATTACTTACTATGTTTATGCATTCATATTTGCAGTGTTGTAGTGTGGTTCCAATAATTTGAAGCTTGACCTTGACAATGTGTCCTTCTTTTGGAGGTACTAGGGATGAATGATTGGCACTGGATTACTTTCGTAATAGTTTAGTAAAAATATTTCTCTCAAATACTCGCTAATACCGAGGCTCCTTTTCATTGCACTCTTCAAAAAGAAATAAATACAGTCAAGGCCAGGCTTCAACGTATCAGAGACACACTATACTCAGATTCAATCGAAATACTGCATTTGTTGGCATTCTGAAGCATCACAGATGCTACTAGAAAGTTCTCTGAGTTTAAAAGATACTGAAAGGTTCTGATTTTATGGTTTAGAAGTGGTGTCTCGCGAGAGTCCGGTGAATCCCAGCATGTTGTATTTCGAAGCAAGGGGCGTCCCTGGCGGCAAAACTTTGAAACGGCAAATGACTTTTCTAGAAGTGAGCCAGTTGCAGCTGTTATCGAATTTCCAAACATCTACAAAGAAAAGAATCACGTAAAAATTTTAAAGAGCAACAGGAGTATGCAAACATGCGAAGGGAATGGGGTCTTTTCCAAAATTTCAAAAGTATTTTTATCTGAAAGAGCATGCTTAAAAACATAGGATCTGACCATTTTATAAATAATTTGGCAAATTTTAATCTTTTTAAAAGATTACTTTAATCGGTGCGCTTTCATTGTTTACGCTTCTGCCGATGACATCATAAGTGATGATAGCAATTCACTGTTGCCATTCGCAGAGCAAAATATTTAATTCGCATCTTTACTAACTAGTCCAGTCATTTGGTCGAAAAAAAAGGGGGTTACCTGGAAAGTTTTCCGGGAGTTTTGAAAATTGGATATTTTATAGATTTTGATGTGCTCTTTTCGAATTTCCACTTTGCCACCTCGTATCTTTGCCGCTCGCGACGCCATATTGAAAAAATGGCGTCTAAAAGCGGTATTTTGAGGATATTTCCGTACCGACTTATTTTACGACAAAAATATATTTTACAAAATTAAACTAGAGAAAATTTCCTACAATTTATGTCATAACAGTTTTTTTGTAAAATAAATAGTTTCGACGTACGAGCGCCGCAAAGTATTATTTAACACGCGTTATCGCAGAATAAGTCGTTCCCACACTAGTTTGAGGTCTCCTCTGACTTATTTTGCGACAAAAAATCATATACAACATTAATTTATGCATTATATATATATATTAATTTACATACAAAACTGAATAAGAAAAAATTTCCTACAATTTATATCATAACATTTTTTCTTTTTGCAAAATAAACAATTTAAGCGTACGAGCGCCGAAAAGTGTTATTTAACAACATTTTCGCGTAGATGTTTTTGATAGACCAGAAGTTACACCTGTTCATCGTCTTCAGTATTGATTGAGACGCAGTGGCGGATACAAGGGGGGGGGGGGGTCATGGGGGTCCCCCCTGCAACACGCAACATTATTCGAATGTTTGCTCGAAAAAATAAAAAACTTGATCGAAACCGTAAAAAATGCATACAAGGAGGGGGGATCTTTGGGGTCGTGACCCCCCTCCCCCATCAAAATCCGCGACAATCCTTTGTAATCTGTTTTGAGGTTCATTGCATTAAAGCAGTGAACATGGCTGCTTAAAAAAAAAAAAAAGAAAAACCAGACCGAAACCACAAAATAAAAAACAGTAAATAGTTTTCGAATTCTTTTTTTTGGGGGGGAAGGGGTTTATTTCCTGTATTTTCTAATATATGTATTTAAAATATATAAACAGTAAAATAACTTTTCTTGAGACAGTCTGCGGCGCTGTGTTCAGGAGCCAGTATAATGAAAAGCAACAAAGAAGTGTCTGACTCCCGATCGCTTTTTTTTTTTTTTTTTTTGCAACAAATTTAATCAACGATAGTTGATTAAATTTGTTGTATGGTTAAAACTGTATCCATAGCTGCAGGCATCGCTTCAATTGATAAAACCTTTGAGTGTGTAAATGTTTTATTTTATGTAAAGCCTCTGTAGATTATTATTTCTTTTTGTTGTAATTTTTAGATAGTTTCGTTTTTAGCTGTGCTGAGTTTATTTTTAAATGTGCTGTAAATAGTTAATAATTTAAATCAGTGTTTTGGATTTAGTATCGTGCAGGAAATGTAAAATTCGAGTGTCGTGTTATCGCAAAACCTCATTATACCAAGAGTCTCGTAAACTAACCTACCGTATTAGACGGAAAACCAATCGAAAAAAAAACCGCGTTTGTTAGAAAAAAACTACATATAACAGGGGTTCCCAATTTATTCCGAATCACGGAACTCTTTGACGAATTACAATTTTTTACGGCACCCTGATCTATTTCAATTACACACGCATATTGAAAATGTGTACAGCTTGCAGCACTCTTCGCCCCTCCTTGCGGCACCCACTTTGGGAACCCCTGACCTATTACAAAAACACTGAAGCGCTCGAGTGACAAAGCAGTGTAGTCTCTTTTTTTGGACTGTTGAAAAAATTGATGAACCCAAAGCCCCCTTCTCCCAATGGAAACATATCTGGAGTTCCTGTATCAGACTCTGAGACTACGACGTCTTCGTCAACCTCCAATATTCACAATTGGAATTAATCAGTCGGTCAGTAATTTATCGTTCGAATTATATTTATAGAATATTTAATTTTTTCGATTAGATTTTCATCGCATGTTTTACTTTTATTTTAAGCGTTGTTTTACTATTATTTTAAGTGATGTTATTTTTCTGCATACAAGATGGGATAACTAAACCTAAAACTAGTATGGGAACGACTTATTCTGCGATAACGCGTGTTAAATAATACTTTGCGGCGCTCGTACGTCGAAACTATTTATTTTACAAAACAACTGTTATGACATAAATTGTAGGAAATTTTCTCTAGTTTAATTTTGTAAAATGTATTTTTGTTGTAAAATGAGTCAGTACGGAGATATCCTCAAAATACTGCTTTTAGACGCCATTTTTTCAATATGGCGTCGCGAGCGGCAAAGTACGAGGTGGCAAAGTGGAAATTCGAAAAGAGCACATCAAAATCTATAAAATTACCAATTTTCAAAACTCCCGGAAAACTTTCCAGGTAAAACTACCAGATGACTGGACTAAACGTGTATTGGCAACGATAGGGTTCATAAGCAAGCGCAGAGCGCAATATTTAATTCGCTTCTTGATTATCATAACGTGGAAACGTGGTAGAAAGATGCGCCAAAGTGCATCATTTGTGACGTCATAAAGACGACGCCTTGTTTGAAAAATCGGACTTTAAAAAAAATTAATTAAAAAATAACTGTTGGGAAAATTAAAGTATTTCCTGGGTCCATGTTATTTTGTTTGCTTATTTCATCAATTTCAGTGACTAAAAGTAGTACTTTAGTTTGAAGGAAACAACCCCATTTTCAGTTTTTTCTTTTCCAACCATTATTGCTTATCCAGTTTTCTATTTTATCTTACTTTAAGTACTCATTTTTCTAATGAAAACTTCCTTTTTTTTCTGAACGATGAAGATAAAATTTTAATTTAAAAAGGAAGCAAAGAAGCATAATGCAAAAGGAAGTGCCGATTTAACATACACGACCTATTTGCCGGTAACATACGGATATCTCGCCAAATTCGACGAGAAGAGTGAGGTGCAAAATCCAGGGTCAGTTTGGCGATATTTGGCAAATTTATTGTAAATGTCATACCCCTGGCATGAAATCCGTCTACTCTATTTATAAAACTGCTTCCTATATCTCTTCGTAAAAAAACCCAGGAAGTTAGGGATTGAAAGAATATCTTCTATCTAAGGTACTTCTTGTATATTTAAAAAAAATCGATATTTTAATTTTAAAATACTAAATAAATATATATCAGGTGTGTCAAACAAAAAACTAAAATTTCATTAAAAATATGAATTTACGTCAATATGATACACATTTCTAATGCTTTTACATGAATACGCTGACCTATTATTTTTACTTTTGAAGAGGTTAAGATAAAATGATCATATTATTGCTGACTTTATAGGTTTAAATTAGTCTTGTTGGTATTAAAGTTCAGAAAATATTCAATACTTACATATTCCCGGCCAGGGGGCCAACACGAAGTTATCAATGGGAGCAAGGTGGGCCTGCAGCTTCTGTTTGGGGCTAACTTGCCGGAACTCACAGGACTCGCTATGCTCATTGATGTACTCGTCACGAGGGGGAATGTCTATGTTCCTAGACATTAATTAAAATATGATGATGTTATCAATTAATCCGTCAATTAAAACAAAAAAGATACTTTAATAATGATTAAAAGAAATAAAAGGAAACAATTTAAATTTTCGCCCCAAATTCTAACCAGTTAACCACACAAATAGTGTAAAAAGGAAAAAAAATAATTGGATAGCAGTAGAAAGACATTTGAGACATTTTTTGACGCAAAATTTTTCCCCCCTGTGCCCTAATTATCGATATATCGTCGCGTCAGAGCAATAGTAAGATATCTAATCCCATAAATAATACTAAGATATTTTACTGTTACTCTCAGGCGACGATACAAAGTCTTAAAGAATTTCTAAATTTTAAGAAAAGCGCCAAGTAACTTGTAAGATTTGGCGAGAAATGGAAGGTAACCCGCGGCTTTGGCTGCGTGTGGTAAGACATCCATCTGCAAAGCGGGTGAAACATTTTTTTTAGTACTTTCCAAAACACACTAAATTTGACAACGTTTCTTAAAATTTCGGCAGACTTTGAGACCTTATCTTTTAATAACGGGGACACGAAGGCAAATTATTTTATGCGTCTGAAAACTTTTTTCTCATAAAGCTGAAAAAAGAAATAAAATATTTACATTGAGCAGATACTTCACCAGAGAAATATAAATTGGTAAAATGTCAGGCTTTTCACTGCCATGATGGGTGACGTTTCCCATCATTATTCAAAGAGTAAACTAAGTCATTATATTTTTTCAACGTCGAAAATTTGCTTATTAGTTGAGGCAGTGAGAAGCAAAGGGATATAAGGGGACATTTTCAAGTTTTGAGTAAAACACGTTTAAAGATAACATCCTAGGTAGGCTTTCATTGAAATTTTTTTCTAAAACATGCTGTATAGCAGCACACCTGCCAAGGCTACTAGTACTATCTCTTGCCCCAAGACATAGGAGAGGTTCACCTACCATGTGTACTGGTTATCTCCAAATTTTTAATTTTGCCACTTGCATCCCTTTGCTTCTCATTGCCTCAGTTGATATTTTCTCCAGCAATCAGGTAATCTAGATAGTCAGTTTCCTGCTATCCATAAAAAGGAGCAAAACATAATTACCTCGCATGCAAAAGATTCAACAGTATATTTTGCTGTCTCTAAGGACAGCAGGAATTGTAACATTTGATCATAGAATTCGGTCATCTGGGAATGTAGCCAGAGTGTCAAAGCTATCCGCATGTTTTCGTCTGAGGAAAAAGTTCTCCGAGTACCCACACAGAGTTTTTTTAGGTACAAGGATTAGGAGAAATTCCGAGCAGCAAGTTAAGAAATACAAGATAGATGGTAAAGTAACTCGCAGCAAAACGTATGCAGCATTTTTTTTTTTTTTTTTTTTTTTTTTTTGCGAAATACACCAACTACGGCAGTGAAAATTGGTCACATATGAGACGGTGAGAAGCAAATGTATTGGTTAACTCCAAATTTTTAATTTTGACACTTACATCCCTTTGCTTCTCACCGTCTCATATGTGACCAATTTTCGCTGCCGTAGTTGGTGTATTTCGCAAAAAAAAAAAAAAAAAAAAAAAAAATGCTGCATACGTTTTGCTGTGAGTTACTTTACCATCTACCTTGTATTTCTTAACTTGCTGCTCGGAATTTCTCCTAATCCTTGTACCTAAAAAAACTCTGTGTGGGCACTCGGAGCCCTTTTTCCTCAGACGAAAACATGCGGATAGCTTTGACACTCTGGCTACATTCCCAGGTGACCGAATTCTATGATCAAATGTTACAACTCCCGTTGTCCTTAGAGATAGCAAAATATACTGTGGAATCTTTTGCATGCGAGGTAATTATGTTTTGCTCCTTTTTATTGACAGCAGGAAACTGACTATCTAGATTACCTGATTGTTGGAGAAAAGATCAACTGAGGCAATGAGAAGCAAAGGGATGCAAGTGTCAAAATTAAAAATTTGGAGTTAACCAATACATTGGGTAGGTGAACCTCTCCTCTGTTTTGGGGCAAGATATAATACTAATAGTCCTGGTAGATGATGCTATACAGCATGATTTCGAAAACCTTTTCAATAAAAGTCTACTTAGGACACCGGAACTTTGAAGGCGTATTACTCAAAACTTGAAAATGTCTATTACATCCCTTTGCTTCTCACTGATTCATATGGCGCTCGCGGTCCACGATGGACGTCTATAATACTGAGCCACAAAAACTTTTCAGATGGGATGAAAATCTCCTATGACTCTAGTCAACGAAAACTTATCACACGGTATGACAAGTGCCATACTTTCGATGATTTTTCAGTTGAAGTGTAGCTAAAATATTGGTGCATCTTTTGAAATAAATTCTTTCAAATCATTCGTGCAGGTCACGTTTCAAAATGGTTGTCATAAAAGTGTGCTCGATTTTTTTTCTCCTTTTACGAAACCTACTTTCCGAATGACCCCAGTATTTCTCTTTAAAAAAATTCTGCTGCACATTTTTCTGAAGGTTAAATGAACTTTAACCCACTTTCGAATTCATCTCGTTTGTTTTAAGATGTAAGCAGGAGCTACTCTTTACTGATTTACAAAACTCGGAACCCACTGATAGTTATTAGCCCAGAGTGATGCTGCTTTCCAATAGGTACTGTTGCTCACACTTCCAACACCTCATGTTCTAAGTGTTTTATAGCTCGACGTGTCTTTCAGGCTTCTTGCTAATAGGTCGGGAGTTCTTGAAGCAAACTCCCAATACGGATATATTTTTTAAATTGTGTCTGAAAGTCCTTAGTGAGATCGAGCTGATTCAGTGAGTGCAGTGAGTTCATCGTTGTGAAAAAGCTGCTTCAAACATTTCAAAGAATGTGACTAATACATAAAATCCCCTCTCTTGTTTCTTAGAATTTAAAGCTACTATAGATGGGGCAAACCTAAACCGGCAGCTTTGTAAAGGCGACGCAGCTTTTAATCACAGTATTACAGCACTACCAGATTTGGTTTGTCCCAACTTGAGGAAGGACCGGGCGTAGATAACAAAATTAAAGTGTGGAGATAATTAC
Organism: Uloborus diversus; assembly: GCF_026930045.1. NCBI lineage: Eukaryota > Metazoa > Arthropoda > Arachnida > Araneae > Uloboridae > Uloborus > Uloborus diversus. Next base: position 27,609,279 of record NC_072737.1, on the reverse strand, counting down.
TACGAATGGTAGGAGATTTTCTCATCAATGGTAGTAGTAGCCCTGGCAAGAGCTGCTAAACAGTATAATTTAGAAAAACATTTCAATGGAAGCCAACTTATGGTTTAAACTTTACACGTGTTTTAATGAAAACTTTTAGAAGTTCACTCACATCACTTTGCTTTTCTCTGCTTTTATTCTAAAGCGTCAGATTGAGACACTCTGTGGAGTAATCTCAACCACTTACATCACTTTGCTTTTCACTGTTTCAATTCTAAAACGTCAGATTGAGACACTCTGTAGAGTAATCTCAACCACTTACATCACTTTGCTTTTCACTGCTTCAATTCTAAAACGTCAGATTGAGACACTCTGTAGAGTAATCTCAACCACTTACATCACTTTGCTTTTCACTACTTCAATTCTAAAACGTCAGATTGAGACACTTTTTAGAGAAATCTCAACCACTTACTCCACTTTGCTTTTCACAGCCTCAATACAAAAACGTCAGATTTAGACATTTTGTAGAGAGTTATCTCAACCTCATACAAGAGTGCGAAACATCAGGGAAGAAGTGAGTTAGAATCTTACTCCATGTCGTTTCCGAATGGCTTGTACAGCAATACTGTGGTGACAGATCCTCCCTCAAATCGAAGCTCGATGGTCTGAATAGAATTTGCCTCTCGCACTACCAAGGGGTAGTTGTAGAAGCCCCGTTGAAGCAGGAAGAAGCTCTCAGCCCCGGGATCAGTTTCTTGCAACGGACAGCGGTTTCGGAGGTAGTACTTCTCGGGGACAGGACCACCGAATTTCAACTGCGGTGAAAATCAAACATGTACATTGAAATAGAGTAATTCTAAAAGTTCTAAGTTATTGTCGTTTTAAGTTGTCACATAAGTTTGCTTATTAATATATATGTTAAAAGTAAGTGGAAGAACATGTTAGGTGAGAAATAAGTAAATATTTCTTACAACTTTCGACCTACTCCTTTTCTGTTATTCGTGCTGTCAAAGAGTTTATTTATTTACTAGAAAATCGGGTGTATGACGGGTGAAAATTGCTTCTACATTTAAACGAAGCAATAACCTTTTTGATGATATTGTGATAGTTGAAATTTGAACCGTAACTCCAGTGGATTAACCCTAAACTCCAGTAGATAGCGTTCATTGTTGACCACTTTTTCGTTCCCTCATTCCCCTGAAATGAGTCTTACCAGTAAAACAGTTAAGTGACCAGATCCAGTTCATCCGTGTCTCAATAAAGCATTTCGAAGGGGGATCACGCTGGCTACTAAATATTGGTTCGGTGAATGGACTTTCATATGTTTAGTCTCATTGGCAGCAGAAGATCCCACTTTCTACTAGTCAAACTACCGCTTTGTTGGTGTATAAATAACCAGTTTGTATTATTATTATTATTATTTCTTTTTCATTTTAAGATTGAGGCAGTGAGAAGCAAAGGGATGTTAGTGTCAAAATGAAAAATTTGGAGGTAACCAGTACACACAAATGGTAGATGAACCTCTCCTCTGTTTCGAGGCAAGAGATAGTACTAGTAGCCCTGGGTATATGCTGCTATACTGCACGATTAAGAAAAACTTTTCAGTGAAATTCTACCTAGGACTGCAACTTCAAACGCGTTTTACACAAAACATGAAAATGTCCCCTTACATCCCTTTGCATCTCACTGCCTCATATGAAAGTTGATGGAATATAGCGACACCTAAGCGCGATGTTTTATCTAAAGTTTGAAGATGGAAAGAAAACAGAAGGTTTGACAGTTATAGAAAGAGTAAAGGTTCTCGATATGCGTGAACATCCTTAAAAAGCGCAGCGAAGGTCCTTTTCCAATCAGTCCATCCAAAGTCCATGTCCCAAAGAGTTTCCAATCGGCCCATACCAGGTGTCCCAGCCAAACTCTTGACGAAAAAAACAAATGTGGTGGCAAATGTGAGACTTATTTCTAAAAAGACCTGAATTATATTTCATATCTAATACTTAAGTCTCTTGCGTTTCAGATTAAAAAAAAAACATTTCACAAAAATTCCACAAAAAATAGGAATTTGCTCGAAAAAGTTATAATTGAAAGTGTATACACATTGATGTGTTTAATTTTTATTCCTAACTAGCTGCGTCACCTGCTTTGCAAAGTCTACCTCGAAAATAAAAGTTATGTCAAGTGACGCGTGTTCAACACTCAGGCTTGAACAAAAAAAAAAAAAAAAAACTTTAAAATTTTGTGGCAGATTGCGGAAAAATAACCAAAAAGGAAACATTTTCAATCCCCCGATTACAGGAAAAGCCTCGAAACAAAACCCAGAATTTTACTTGTTCATATTCGAGAAACAAAAATGGCAGCAGATCTTTCGTCTCAATGATTTTCTTATACTGCGCTATAATTTTACTATATAATAATAAATATTTATTCGATGCTATAAATTTTAATAAAAGGATTGTTGCGGAAAGTTAATATGAAGCAAAGCACTGAATAATAATTTGAATGGAGGAAAGCTTTCGAGAAAACTAGGAATTTTATGTCGAAATCTAAGTGTCATATAATTAATAGTTTTTAATTGATATCTCCGCTAATGACACTCTATAACAAAGAAAATCGACTCACCAAGAAGTAATCATCCGATTACTTTGAAATTTTGCATGCATGAGTGTTTTGACCAGATATACAAATGATTAAAATTTGGTGTCCAATGAATGAATAGTTTGATCTCCAGCGCATCGAAACTGCGCATCCAGTAGATTTGTATAAAGAGCAGTTCTTCAACAGTTGTTAAAACTTTCGGTTTGATTGCGATTCAGATTACCTTTCAACAACTTAAAAATGCTTCGCCGCATGGTTCGTGCTCATTACGAGCAACTGCCAGAGTTTAAAAGAGGTCGTATCATTGGATTGAAAGAGGGCGGTTGGTCAAATCGGAGAATAGCTCGTCATTTGAGTCGAAGCGATGCGGCGATTCGAAGATGCTGGCAAAGGATGGGTGGAAAATGGCAGAGTTCAAGGTCAGGATGGTAGCGTTCGACCTAGGGTCACAACAGATCGTGATGACAGAGTGATTGTCCGATCAGCGCTCACAGCGCTTTCCTCATCTCAATGAACCATCAGACGTTCAACCCAAACACCAGTGTCCATCATGAACATTTACAGATGGTTGGGATAGCGAAATCTACGCTCGCGCCGACCGTTACGCTACCTGCCACTGACACCTACACACTGTCAAGCCAGATTACAGTGGTGCATGACTCGATCAGGTTGGAATGTTGCCGACTGGGGACGTATAGTCTTTAGCGACGAATCCCGCTTCCAACTGTGTCATCGACGATCATCGAAGACGTGTTTGGAGCCACCCAAGGCAGAAGGAGGATCCTGGTTTCACTTTTGTACGCCACACTGGCCCTCAACAAGGCATTATAGTCTGGGGTGCCATTTCCTTTGATAACTGGACCCTTTTAGTCGTAATTAGAGGTACACTTACTGCACAGTGGTACGTCGACGACATCCTAAGACCTGTTTTGCTGCCGTTCCTCTTGCAGTACCCTCGGCTGGGTTTCAGCAGGGCAATGCCATACGGCACATGTTGCTATAAACTGTCTGCAAGCTTGTCAAACTCTTCCGTGGCCTGCCAGATCGCCAGATCTCTCATCCATCGAGCATGTCTGGGATATGATGGGATGGCGATTGCATCTGGCAAGAAATGTTGACAACCTCATCCGACAGTTGGAGCGAATTTGGCCGGAAATACCGCAAGACACCCTCCGGGAGCTTTATCGGTGTTTGCCACGCCGTGCTTCAGCTTGTATCCAGGATAGAGGCGGGTCAATACCTTATTGAACTTGTTACTGTAACTCCCACATAAATTATTCAATTGTTCTAAGAAATTTAATCATTTAATATTCCGTGCATTGTCTTGCAATCCGCCAATTTTCGTCTCAATCGGATTACTCCTTCTTGGTGCGTCGATTTCTTTGTTATAGAGTGCATTATCGGAGGATTATGTTAAGTAGCCAAACATAAAGACGGGAAGATTATGAATCCATTGATACCTGGTTCGCTGGTCAGTTCACTGTCTTTAGGGAGAAGTAACTCGGACATAGATGACTACATACATAGATGACTTTATAGGTACATACATAGATACATACGCTCGGTTTGTAATTATATAAGATTGTCATGATGTGGCTCAAGTTTCAGTGTTGGTGACGTCAAGAGCGATACTCGACCAGTGAATTCGCTATTATATATATGAGGATCAAGTTATTCTTTCTTTGAGGAGTCCTGAATCGCAAGTTGTCTTCATTTGATTAAAGTTGGCATTCCGGGTTACTTTTAAGGGTCACAGGCCTTCGCACGCGACTGCTCCTCCTGAGCGGTGGCGTCAATGTCCCTTGTCCTGGGCAGGGCTTCCATATCCCCCGGAATATAAACTATACCCACGCAGCACAGAGCCTTGAACAGCACAGTGCAGCACAGAGCCTTCTACGAAAAGGGCAAAAATAAACGGCAGCATTGTGAATGCTACGAATATCCTAATCACAACACTAGAGGGCTCCACCTCCAGCTCGCTTCGCTTGCCAACACCCGTTCGCCACTTGCGGCATGTGGTAATTGATGAGTTTAATGGTATATTTATCAATTTATATCTCCGGTCCTTTAAAGCTTGGAGAGGTGAGACAGGACGGAATGGCTTTTCCTGGTTGTCCTGTATTTAACAGTACCAGTATTGACCCGTAGTTATTGATAGTGCGGTGGAGATAGGGTTGCGAACACACTTAGACACACAGAGGTGTTAATAGTATAGACTAGTGGGCTTTTCCCCTTTTTCGCTTCGCTCGCCAACCACCGTTCGCCACCTGCGGCGGTCGGAACACCAATCCGGCTTCGGTGGTGTATTTCGATGGCTTCGCCCCCTCCTCACTGCCTGTGGCGGCAAGGCATGGACGCCGTCTTTGGTCGCGTACCTTGATTTCTCTGCCCCCTTTCACCTGTTGCTTGGCAATATTTTGCCAAATTTGAAAACAGTGTCGGTAATTTCACACCAAATTCGGCGACGATATCTGATAATTGCCACCAAATTTGAGGCCACAGGTATGACATTTAAAAAATTTAACGGCATAGTTTTTCATTTATATCTCTGGCTCGATAAGGGTTAGAAGCATGAGACAGGCATAATGGCTTTCCTCAGGATATCCTGTATCGAACTGTACCAGCATTGGCCTGAGATACATTGACAGTTCGAAGGAGATAGAGTTAAACTCACAGACAAACGCTCACAGATTTTAATTATATAGATTACGACGTAGCTAGGTTAAGATTGCTCAAACTATAGTTTTTTAAAAATTCAAATACACCTAAACCTGTTTTATGCGGTGGATAGGGATAGCATAGAAAAAATTGTTCGAAACTTCACGAGTAGCTGTAAAAAGTTGTTTTCGCAACACAGTTATTTTTCTTCTTCTTCTTCTTTTTAATTTTTTTTTTTTATGCGGTGGATAAGGATCACATAAAAAAAGTCTCGCGTAGAAAATAACCCAAAAAGGTATCTTTAAACGATATCAAAATAAACCAAATGATGATAATTTTGCCGAATCTCGAAATATTTCCTGAATAAGGAAATTTTGGGGAGGTCACAGTGACTTCCCATCGGGATACCTATGTCGTCACTTAAAGATACTACCTCACACTTGTTTAATAAATAACTAGTGGTACTCCCACGGCTTTGCCTGTAGTAGAAAATTAAAAGGTCATTTGGTTTGCCTGCATATTTACAAATAATGGATGGTGAATTTAGAAAAATAACAAAATCGAATTTTCGAAAAATCACTTCGAGGTGCACACCCCAATGCTGCAAACTAATTTTGGGCCAAATTTCATGAAAATCGAACAAACTGTCTAGGCACGTCACTATGCGCGTCACAGAGATCCAGACGGAGAGAGTTTCAGCTTTATTATTAGTAAAGATTTCCGTTCGTTTTATAAAAAAATTTCATACCGAAAAAAAAAAAAAAAAATGCACCAAAAAAAAAAAAAAAAAAAAAAAAGAAAGAAAGAAAATCGCACAAAAACAGGTTTGGGTGTATAGTTAAATATTTGAAGGGGCGCTAAGTTAACCAGAAGGGCTTGAAGGAAGCATAAATGACCACTTCAACAGTCTTTCAGGCATTTTGAACACCTAATCAAAAGCAGTTGATCTTCATTAAGAATTACATAGACTAGGACTAGCCAAACTGGATCCAGCACCTCTTCCGGGTTGTCTTTTTTATTTATATGAATTCTTTTTGTTAAAATATTTTTATAATAATTCTTGCTCCAGCAGTGTGAGGAAATATATATCCACTTCATTTCGTTGTGGTTCTTTCAGACTCGATTACTTACATGCGTGCAAGTTTTATCTTTGCACTGAAAGTTTTTTTTTTTTTTTTGAAGGGCTTTTGGAAAAATGAAATACATATAATTGAAGGGGACACAATATCATTTTAGTCTGCTCACAAATCCCCATTTCTTCAAAAATATCAGTTAACATATCCATCCACCAAACTCTTCAATTAACAGCTGAATTTTAGTAGAAATTATCAGATTATTTTTGTGGCTAACGTAACTTCTTACTTATTCCGTGAACCATTTAATATCATTTTCAGATTAATGTAAAACATACACTGGTGTGCAAAAATTAAGGACAAGACGGTTTTTTCAATATAACTTTGTACAAAAGCTTTCCAAATCAACACATTTAATGCCGTAAGATCCCCAATACGTAAGGACATGTGTAATGTAAGCAACACTTACTAAAAGAGAAATCAGAGGGATAAAAAGAAGCTTTATTGAAAAAGTAGCATGGAGCGCAATGCGAATGAAGGCCGAAACATCCCTGTGATGGGTGTCCAGCAAGAAACATCCGGTCTTTAGTAGGGGATATGATCTCCCCCGACTGCTAGGCAGGTTTCACAGCGTCTGCCCATGCTGAGAATGAGGGTGTCAATGAGTTGTTGAGGCATTGTTGCCCATTCGTCTTGCAGCGCCAATCGAAGCTCCCGAATCGTTACTGGTGGTAAAGTACGAGCTGCCAAGCGTCTACCTAGAAAATCCCATACATGCTCGATGGGATTGAGATCCGGAGATCGTGCCGGCCAATTCATACGTTCAATATCCTCACTCTCTAAGAGCTGTTCGGCAGCTACTGTGCGATGACATGGTGCATTGTCGTCCATGAAGAGGAACTGCGGACCCATAGCGCCTCTAAAAAGACGCACATATGGAAGAAGAATCTCGTTACAATAACGGGTCCTGTTGACTGAACCTGCGTCGAAGATGTGAAGGTCTGTACGACTACCAAGCATGATGCCTCCCCAAACGAGAACACCGCGACCTCCATACCTGTCCCTTTCAATGATGTTCGAGGGATGATTGCGGCTTCCCCGCTCTCTCCAGATGAGTATGCGATGAGAATCGCTACTCAGACTGAATCTGCTCTCATCTGTAAAGAGTACTCGTCCCCATTCATTGTCTCTCCAATTCCGGTGTTCCCGGCACCACAGAGAACGCCTTCTCCGATGGGCAGGCGTTAGAGGTACACACCGTATAGGGCGTCGTGCAAACAGACTACCACCGTGCAGTCTTCTGGCCACGGTAAAACGCAATATCGGTCGTCCAGTCGCCTGTGTCGTGTGTCTAGCGATTTCTCCCGCTGTCTGCCGCCTGTTTCTTCTGGTCTGTAAGACAATATACCGGTCATCTGCGGGTGTGGTTCCTCGTGGACGACCACTACTGAACCCCCGGATAGCTGTTCCTGTAGTTTGAAATTGTCTCCTAAAGTCGTGAAACGATGCTGTGAGCAATTCCGAACTCTGCAGTCACACTTGTCACACTGCGGCCTTCTTCCAACTTCCCAATGATTCGACCTCTGGTAAAAGCATCCAGATGTCGTCTAACAGATTGATTATTCGCCATTTCTCGCTGAGGCAGCAACTCGGTGTGATTTTAACTGCTATACGGCGTGCAATCTCTTTGCCAGAAATACTGATATTATACCGACAACATGCTTTATACTACTCAGACACTTCCCCATTACGTCTGCCTGCATATCTGCGCATGTGCTACCGTACATCACCTTACTTAATCTCCTGATTGGTCTTTCTGTCCGCTCTGCCTCTTCGTTCAGCTGGTATGCTAATTTTTCGACTTTGTCCTTAATTTTTGCACACCAGTGTAATTTAATACTGTGCGTAGGTTTAAAATAACAATAAAAAACATTAAAAAAAATATGTAAAAAATGCAATTCAATCATCACATTTGTTTTCGAATAGTATGGTCAGATAAGTATATCTTTTCGTTCTCAAACTTTGATATCGTCAATTTAAGATATTTAAATAACTGCGAGTTTGATTTGCTTCATTATTATCACATTAACCGTCACATCAATTTGATTGTTATTTATCATTTTGATTTTGAGATAAATTTATTTATTTAATTTGCATTTAAAACGAAACATGAGGGGAAACTCATTGATAGTGATTTGTTTAATGAATCAAAAATTTTTGGTTAAGTGTGAACTAGGGTGGTTCAAAAAAAAAAAAAAAAAATCAGCTAGAGTCCAGGACACCCCCTATTTTTTTTTAGACTTACTAATAGTATTATTCTGTAAAAGTTTTAGCTTCGTACTCAAATTTTAAGAGGCTGCTCAATGACACATTGATTTAACATTAGCCGTAGCATAAAAAATGCCTCAAATTTAGAAACATTTAATTTCCCCTGCTGTTTTTTTTTTTTTTTTTGTAAATAATTATTTTATTGCAATGTATATGCATATTACTAGTGTATATTATAACATGTAGCATTATTTTTTCATCTCAATGTATCTTTTTAATACTCCTCCCAATACTTATGAAGTTTGGGGGTTGAAAAAGGAAGCTAAAACTCTTCCAGTATGTTACTATTCACAAGCCTGAAAATATTGAGATGAGTCCTGTTATCTAGGAGAAACTTTTTATTTTTACATGTATTTTTGAACCACCCTAATGTGCACATTTATGTAGTACAAACATATTTGGAAATCAGTTGCAAAATTTCTCATCATATTACTTACAAATTCTGAACACATGGGATCTCCATTGGAATCTACTTTTTTTCCACCTAAAAATGCAGGCAGAACATCTTCATCGATGTACTTCAGTAGCAACTCCGGAGTAGCCTCTGAAAATAATGTAATATGCATACTATAATCGGGGTAAAGCTATCCTGGCAACTTTGTGAAGGCTACGCAGATTCTAATCACAGCATTACGACGCTTCCAGGTTAGCTTTGCCCCAACTGTAGTTTGACTCATAGCAATTATCATTTTTTAACTTACTACTCTCAACACATTTTCAATTTTGATTATCGATTCATAATTGGGTTGTTTCCCATTCTTAAAAAATATTCTGAAAGAACATGGCCAAAAAATGGGAATGTTACTTTTTTTTCTTAATTTTCTCTCTTAAAAAATATTCTTAAACAACATTCAGCCGTTGTTTTCTACTTTCGCTGCTGACGTCACAAGTATGAAAATCACTGGGGTTACCAGTAGGGGTGCGACATCGATGTCGATGTTTTGGAAACATCGATGTTTTTGTCAAAACATCGATGTTTTACTTTCGATGTTTTTGGACCATCGATGTTTTGGTTTCGATGTTGATGTTTTTGCATTTTAATGAAAATTGTCATAAAATTTGCTCAAATTTTCTCGCTAGGTAATTAAGTTTACTTATGGAGTTGCCGAAAAAAAAAAAAAAAATTTTTTTTTGGCACTCATTTTATAAGATCAATTTTCTGTGCAGAGGAGGATTTTTGGTAAGACTACAAGATAATAGAAGATTACTAGAGGTGAGGAAGAGAGGTCAAAGCTATTGGGAGAACTTGACACTGGTAGTTTGGTGCCAGAACTTGCAGTCTATTTCAAGGCTCTAGTTCTTAAAGTAAAGGAAAATCCTATACGTTACTACGGGGTGAAAATTATAACTTTAAAAATTCAGAGCTAGTATAAGTTGCTTTAAAGTATTTGATAGTGATGGCAACTTCTGTTCCATCGGAAAGAGATGTTTCTCTGACTGGCGGGATAGTCTGCGAAAAGAGAAATGCGCTTCTGGGGGACAAAGTAATAGTAAACTAACTTCTTTTTCTCCAAACTCTTAACACAATATTCGGGGTTACGTATCGATTTCCCTCACCAAGTTGTCCCTGTATTACTTACAATTTGCGTTCAATTATTAACTAACAGTACAACACATATTTCTTGATCTTAAAAATAATTGTTAGAATTAATTTCGTATTTTTAAAATAATTAGACAACTTTTTCTCATCATTCAACTGACGGTAAGTGCTATGATACATTTTTTCTTAGAAATTTTTTTTGGTGCAAATTACTTTTAGTTTCATTCAGTTTGAAAATATTTCCTTATTACTATAACTAGTTTGTATCGATCGGTGCTTATCTTATTATCAATATTTGTCCTACTAAAGGGTGTCCCAAAATTAACTCTAGATTTGAATTTGCCACAATTTTTGCTGTGAATTGTTGGCAGCCACGGAAAAAGAACAATTTGACAGCTGGGAGTTTAGGGTTAGTAAAAATGGAGTGTTATGCTATTATACAGCCAGCGAAACAATTCAATCACTGCATAAGGAATTTCCTGTTCGTGTACTCTCTCGTTTCGGTGATATGAATTGTACCCTAGATCGTGTGATTTTACATCATTAGACTTCTCCCTATGGGGTTATTTGAAGTCAAACGTCTATGTCAGCAATCCCACAACCACCTGCGCATTACCTAATTGCGATATCGAGCGCCAATAACAGTAAACTGCTTGACCCGCCCAAACTTCATTATTTTTCAAATAATTGTTCGATAATGAAAACGCATTATAGAATCGAAAACGCTCCATTTGTAATAACCCTCGACCCTCAGCTGCCAAATTGTCCTTTTTTTCAAGATTGCCCACAATTTATTGCAAAAATGGCGGCAAATTCAAATCTTGCGTTAATTTTGGGACACCCTTTATAATACGAAGATGTTGCGAAATTATTCTTATTAAATTATGTTCATGATTTGAGGTTAAGTATTTTTAATATATTCGTCGGGTACGTATTTTTTTATTTGCTTACATTAGTGTAGTATATTCAAAAATGAATGTTATACATTGATAAAAAGATCGATCTTTTAAAACATCGATGTTTGGAAACATCGATCTTTTTTGATCGATGTATCAATACCATCGATGTTTTAATTTCCAATATCGATGTTTTGAAACATCGATATTTTGCCATCGATGTCGCACCTCTAATTACCAGAATAAAGTTTCAGGACATTACCAAGCTTCGCTAAATAAATATTTTATTTAACTAACAGTTTTTGTTCCGCTAATAAATTGCTCACGGTGAAAAAAATCATTAACAGGCGATATCTTGCCTGAAAAGACAACCATGCACTCCGATAAAGATGGCTTTCAATATCTGTGACGTCACACGATGAAACATTTTGGTTCAAAATTCAGACATTTAAAAAAATTAATTAACAATAGAACTTTGGGAAAATGAAAGTCTTTTCCGGTTTTTTAATATTTTTTTTTGCTTATTCTATCAATATCAGTGACAAAAAGTAGAACTTTTGACTGAAGGAAACATCTCTAACTTGTAACTGTGAATTATTCACGTGGCTACTGAGAACGAAAAATTGCCTACGTACAGATTATGTCACAATTAACACCGGGGTTTGGAAGGTTTATTCAGACAGACATATTATCGATGCAGAATCTTTGCACTTATTTCGTAATGTGGCAGAGATTAATTCGAAAAGACTAATTCTTGTTGCACTCATTGTAACATGTCACGAACACGTGATATTTGTTGCAACTGCATAAAAAATCGAATAGAGTTAGGTCCGGAGAGTGTGGTGGTCACGGAAGAAGACAATGGGATCGTTTCCCAAATTTTAAAAGTATTTTTTTGTGAAAGAGCATGCTTAAAAACATGAGCCTGACCATTAGGATAGGATCTGACCATTTTTTGATAAATTTGTTTACATTTAATATTAAAAAAAAAAACTTAAATTGGAGCGCTTTCATTGTTTACGGCTTCTGCCGATGACATCACAAATGATGAAATGCCGTTCCATGTTGCCATTCACGGAGTAAAATATTTAATTCGCATCTTTACTCACGTGTATTGGCAGCGATAGGGTTGATAGCAAGCGCAGAGCGCAATATTTAAATCGCTGCTTGATTATCATTACGTGGAAACGTAGTAGAAAAATGCAGTAAAGTACATCATTTGTGACGTCATCAAGAGCACGCCTTGTTTGAAAAATCGGATATTTTAAAAAATTAATAAAAAAAAACTGTTGGGAAAATGAAAGTAGTTTCTGGGTCCATGTTATTTTTTTTTTGCTCATTCTATCCATTTCAATGACTAAAAAAGTACTTTTGACTGAAGGAAACCACCCCATTGTCGTCGTCCGAACCTCGTCTTATCCATCGACCAGGAAACTCGTAAATGAGGAAGTTGAAAGCGCAAAAATTAAGTTGAGAAACTTTTAAATTTTATCAATTTAATTGACCATTTAATTTACAATCTGCTCGGTCAGAAATGATTAAGCAAAATTAGAGTAAGAATGTGAATTTAAGTTGCAAATTTGTGTACCAAAACGTTGTTTAATTATTCTTTACATTTCAGCACAATGACAATTATTTATTTTTTTAGATTCTGTTCTCCATATTTTGATTTAAAAAGAAAGCGGATGACCGAATGAACAAGTTTTGCCAATATCGGCTGTGACTCTATTGGGGATCTTATCTGATTATCAAATAAGTGAAGAAATAAATCAAATAACTTCTATCAGCAGGAAGTTATTTACAGAAAATAACAAAAATGCATTTTTTGTTTGATTTCTGACAATACTGTTACCTCTAACAGTATTAATAATCAATGTTACAGAATTAAAAAACCCTGATTATTTGTGTGTGTGCCTGTGTATGTTTCTTATACAAATCCACAACTTTCGTCGAATCTTAGCCAAATTTGGCACAGACATCCTTTGAAACTTAGAGAAAAAACTGTTAGCATAGAGAAAAAAGTATTTAGTAACTTCTTGTCATGAAAAAGCAAAAATATCTTCTATTTTGCACCAGTCTAGTCACGTGATTAAACATCTAACTGTAGAGTTGCAATTAAAACCACATGTAACGCATGCAAAATTTATGTGCCGATGGGGGAAAGGGGGAAAACCTAATCCTGAATACTGCTGAGTCACTTTTGGAACTTATAACTGTAACTTCAGTGAGTTTGCTTTCAATGACTGTAGAATTTGAAATAAAATCCCCACAAAATGTAGGGGGAGGGGGAAGAGACTGAGCATCCCCTAAACTCAGAGATTAATCGGGTTCTGCTTGTACCGAGCTATAGAGTGTTTAACCACATTATGAAATGCTGAAAATTAAATTATGTTTGAATGTCTCTTTATTAGCCAGATTATCCTACATATGGTATCGTCTTGATATTAAATATCTATTGAAACTTTTGTGTCATTGATTTAAATTCAAGATAAATGTGCCTTGGTTAGTACTTCAACTATCTGTTTTTAATGCTTATAAGAAAAATACAATTTATCTATATAAATATATACAGCCAATTCGCGATAACTCGAATCTAAAGGGACCGACGAAAAACTTCGACTTACCGGAAGTTTGACTTACCACTAGTTTCGGTTTTCGACATTTCACTATCAAAACCATCGAATATTTTAATTGATATGTACATATAACAAAATTACAGAACTTAAAAGTTTTAAAGCACAGTATGCACAGTTTAATCAAAAAATATTTAGAGAAAAAAAATCAAAAGCATGGTTTTGATTTCGATACTGCTGGAACCACTTGAATAGAGCTGATTCTACTTCAGGAAAGGTGCACATCTTCATGCGTTTCAAACTTGGATTCATGGCTTCTACCGCTTTAGAAAAGTTTCTCTTTTTCTTTTAATATCATTGACAGAATACTTGCTTAGACATCTTTAACAGTAAAGAAAACTCACTCTCTCTCTCTCTCTCAGGAACCTATCAGCAAATGACCGAACTAAAGAATGAAGGGGAACGCATCTTAACTTAGGTCAGCCTTTGAATGAAGGTACAATCAGTTGACAACTTGACAGCTTAAAAGCAAATTCGTAGTCCAGCAACGTGTCAAAGTGTAAACAGTACAGTACAGCAAAAGAAAACAAGCTAACTCATTTCTGCACGGGGAAACTGCTCTATCGCACATTATCTCAACAAGTGCTCTTCTTGCTCTAGAGGTCTATTGTTCAGGAATTGCAAGTGAAGGTGAACTGATTTTTCTCTCATAGTCACTTGTTTCTTTCTATTTTTTTTTGAGCAATCACGATTGCTTATTGTTCTCATTTGACTGTTTTGATGTCCTATCTTTTTATTTTCCCACCGCCATCCTCCGCACCCTGTCACCGTCAACCGGGTCCTCACGATGCTGCTCCTATAGCGAAAGCCGTCTCCAGGTTGCATCCATGTCCTACACACACGCGCATACATACACAACTACACACACACGCGCACACATACACACACACAAACACATACACACACACAAACACATACACACACACAAACACATACACACACACAAACACATACACACACACAAACACACAACTACTCACACATTCATGCATACATACAGACACCTACACATACACACACATACACACAACTATCCACACATTCATACCTGCACACAGACACAAACACACATGCCAACACACACATACCCCTACACACAATATACATACCCCCACACACAAACACACACTTCTACGTACGCACACTCGTGATTGCGGAAAACATAATTTGAATTCAAGAGGTCAAAATTCAAATTAAATTTTTTTTTTATCGTTCTTTCGAAAAAAATTTCGAGTCATCTTAAAAAAAACTTCGAGTAAAATAATATTTGAGTTATCAAACTTCGAGTTATCGCGAATTGTATATATATATATATATATATATATATATATATATATATATATATATATACACACACACAGGGTGGTTATAAAATAACGTCAGATGTTCAGAACTCTCTAGCAAGTGAAGTATTGGACGAAACATTGCAAAATTTCATGGGCGTGCACATACACAGTAGACCATTGGATTTCGATTTTTAAAATAAAAAAAACTTAGTACAAAAAATCGTCACCAAGGGAAATTTTGAATATTGAGGGGAAATATTTGTGAATATTGAAGGATTAAATGCTAACTGCCAAAATATGCATCAATTTTATTCCCAAAATATGATTTTTACTAACAAATGAGGTTCAATATGACCCATATCGAGGTACTTTCCATGCACTGCATACAATGCACAATATTTTCCACACATCCAGGGGGGGGGATTAATTTCCCCTACCTGCAAGGTTATTCGAGTTTTCAAAGTTGAGACAGCGAGAACATGTCGTAGAAACACAACACCATTAAGAAATCCCCATAGCGGAATGTCACAAGGTGAAAGACCACAGTGACCATACCGACCGTAGGAAATGCATGACTAATAAATCTGCTATCAAAGAAATGTTGTCGCCATACACTCAGTACCTAAAGCTCAACGTGGGGTGGTGCACCATCTTATATGAATATTATTCAAGAAGAAATCCTTGCTTCCGAGCCAAAATTTCTTCGTGACGACTTTTAGTATTATTCTTCTCTTGTTACGAATTAAAATTTCTTGTTGGTTTTATTGAACCTTATTTGAAAGCAACAAACATTTGTTAGTTAAAAACTTTATAAGTGCTGCATTTTTTGGCATTTAATTCTTCAGTATTCGCAAGTAATACACTTTTGCAGGGCTCAAATCCGCCCTGTTGGTGAATTTTGATGCTATTTTTTTTTATTGCAGAAAACGAAATCCCATGGTCTGCTACGTACGCCCATGAAATTTGGCAATGTTTCGTCCAATACTTCACTTGCTAGAGTGCTCTGAACACCACATGTTATTTTATAACCACCCAGTATATATATATATATATATATATATATATATATATATATATATATATATATATATATATATATATATATATATTTTTTTTTAAATCATGCACTGTGAAGTAAAATCTTATAATTAAATACAAATGGATGGAAAACTTACCTCTGGACACTACGTGGAAATTTTGCATGAAAGTATTCCCAAATATAGGACGGAACAGATTAAATGCAGCATAAAAGTAGGAAGGTGCTAAAACAAAAACAGGTTGTATCAATCAAAAAAGTGACAGGGAGCCAGCATATTTTTGAATAAAAACTTGTGAAAGAGGTCCTATGATATTGAAGAAGCATGCATATAAATTCAGCTAAATTATTTGTGAGTGAAATTTATTGGTTCGCAAAATGGTCAATGCAGGCCATCGGTCTTCAATATGCGTTTGTTGATGCGTTTGGTGGTGGATAATTTGTTTATGAAATTTGGTTGAAGTTGTATTTAAAAGCAAAACATACCGGACTGCAAAACATTGCATGGAAGATTCCGAGCTCAATGTAATCGATATACATATTAGGATCTTTATCACGAGTAACTAGTATGTTTAGAAATATGAATTAGTTTAGCAAACCTTTAATATTTAAATGGTTCTAATTAAATTAGCACACAAACAAATCCCATAGGGGAACAAGCATTAATTTTTAGTGCCAAATGCTTAAAGTTTTAGACACGTACATAGTTTTCTTTTCCTTTTAGTATGAAGCATTTATATGAAAAGAAAAGAGGTGAATTTTCGTGATGGTAGCACTATTCTATTTCTGAAAGACATTTACAGTAAAAAGAATAAATAATAGAATTCTTTAAAAAAAATACTAAGCACTTTTCATAATGCACTCAAAAGGACAAAATAACTTTTTTGGTCAGAAAGGACAATATTTAAGTACTCCTGTAGTTTTCAATTATTCAGTTAGTCATTTAGAAAATTTCTTATCGTTATCTAACTTCTTGTCATAAATTTGAGTGTTGAAACATGCATATTTTTCTTATTGGAAAAGTTTGGTTAGAAATGACTCGAGCCGCATTTTCCCTCGTTTGTGGAGTCATTTTCTTGGAATAACTAAAAACTACATAAATACGTAAATAAATTGTCCTTTCTGACCCAGAAAAGTTTCTTTTTCCTTTTCAGTGCATTATTAAAAGTGCTTAGTATTTCTTTTTTTGGTTCTGTTATTTTACATTTGTAGCTGAGTTATTTCTCTAACTGCCGAATCGGTTAATTTAATTTTTTTCTGTTTGGTATGTTCCTAATTTTTAAATTAAATGAGCTATGCAAATCATCAATAAAATTCTCATGGATATATAGTGGTAGTTTTCTTTTTAATTTGGTTTTCCATTATTTCTTCAAACTTATCAGATTCTGTAATCTTTCTACCTTTTTAATCGACTCATCATAAAAATGGTTTAACTTATAAGCGATATCTCGTCAAGGGTTCTTTGCTAGCACAATACTAAAACTATAATCCAAAACATAGTTTTGGTGAAATTCATCAACCGATGATGTAAGCAATGAAGTAAAGTTGGCGCACTATTTTAACGATTAAAATTCTCAGCTTTTGTTTTTGCCAGTCCAAATTCTAAACTTTCTTTCTCGGTTAAAATTTTTTATTCCGTTCTGCGACAGTATTTTCAAGAATGTATTTTGCATGTTGTCCATTGCAACTAAATGCTGCAGTAAAATAAGGTTAGTTAAATTAATTATTTCAAAATTAGGCGGAGATGAAAGTCCTTATTTTTTAGTTAATGTTATCAAATCTTCCTTTCGAGATTTAGATTTTTAAAAAATCTCATACTTATTCAAATTCACAAAAAACAATAAAAAAAATTTACCTGGTAAAACTTGATCCCCTTTCAAAAAAAAAAAAAAAAAAATGAATGAATAAATAAATAAATAAGAAATGCTTCGAACAGACGAGCATATTCGTCATTAATTTCATGACTTTTTAGGAGGAAATAATGGAAACTAACATTAATTTGAGAAGCTTGAGAGTACCAATGACGGACGAAACAATATCTGTTGTTGAAAGCAATGTAAGACACATCGAATGCGTTAATAAATACCCATAACAAACTGCCTATGTTTACCTCAACAAACACACGTGGAACGCCTTTTTCTGAAATTTGTAAATCACCACAAGGTAGCGTATTCGAGTGCTGAAGTTGCCAAAAAAAAAAAAAAAAATGCAGTACGGCTAGAAAATGTATAGGAATTTAGTAACGTAACGTGGTAACTCTTAAGTACTGATTTTGACAGCTTTTTTTTTTTTTTTTTGAGAAGAAACTGTAACTTGTTACTCGAAACTTTTATGAAAGCTCAGTTTCCTCGACATTTTCTCGTAGTGCCGCAGGGTTTTTTTTTTTTTTTTTAAAGAGTGAAATCTTATTTGCATTTCCAGAGCTTGAACACACCTCCTTGTGAGGATTTAAGAAAACAGCCAAAAAGGTAAAACACTTCAATTTGGAATGGACAAGGAAATTGTTTCATTGGACGTGTGTGGGTGGGTGTATTTTTGTTTTTTGTTTTGCCTATTCACCAGCCATTGGCTAAAGACAACAGTGACACCTACAATTAATTGGAATTGCATTGTTTCCCATTTGTCAAAAATATTCTTTTCTGATAGAACATGATCGGAAATATGGGATGAGTTAATTTTTTTCTTCATTCTGACTTTTTTGCTCTCTTTTAAAAAAATAATTTTAACAGACGTTCAGTCGCTATTTTCATTTCCACTGCTGACGTCACAAGTGAACAAGTCGCTAGGGTTGCCAGAAAGGGATTTAGGACATTGCCAAACTTTGCCAAATGATATTTTGATACTAACGATTCTCGCTCCGCTAATAATAGCTCGGTGTGAAAAAAATCACCAAAAGACGATTCCTTGCCAGAAAAGACAACCACGCGTCCAATTGAAGATGGTTGTCTTTACTTGTGACGTTACACGTTGAAAAATCTTGTTTTAGACATCTAACATTTTGAAAAAATAAGTAAATGTTGAAAAAATAAAAGTATTTTCTGTCTCCTTGTGTTTTTTTTTTTTTTTTTGCTTATTCCATCAATTTTAGTCACTAAAAGAAGGACTTCTGGCTGAAGGAAACACCTCAGTGCGAATTCTACACTTTCATCAAATCAAGAAATGTGTAAACTAAAAACAAACTTACCATTGACTATGATGACATACTTCCAAATTTCTGGATAGTGTTCTTGCAACATTCTAAAATTGTCTAATCCCATTTCAATTACTGCAAAAGTAAAAAAAAAAAACCCTACAGGATATTACATTTTTGAAGTTTTTTCTTTCTTTTCTGTGAAAGAAAATCTCATTCAAAGATAACACAAGCATTTTGGTATCGGAATATTCATTCGTTTTAAAAGAAAGATGTTTAAAAAAAATTGAAACCATGACGTGATTTAAATTTTATTCTTATTCACACTTTTGATATTTACGTTGAATTTGTCATTGCATTTAAATAAACTACTTCAAAATATTTAAAGATTTCCTGTAACGTTCTAAAGCATAATTTAGCTAAACTCCAGGCAATTAGGGCAAACGGGATAGTTATTGGGCCCCATTCAGTTGTTGGCCATTTAGACTTTGACAATGACGAAGAAAGTAAAGATACATTAACCTTTAGAAATAATTTGAGTGTAACTATCTAAATGTTACATTGCACCTCTCCAAAAAGACGAATGGGCGTATCTCAAAAAAAAAAAAAAAAAAAAAGAGTTATAACCACCACAGAAATATCCAAAGTCGATTGTATAACATGAACAATGGGCGTATCTCTACAATAAATACGAGGGTCATTTAGAAAGTTAGTTGCACTGCTCAAGAAAACAGAAAAATGATTGAAATTTTACTATAACTTTATTCGCATCTTAAAGTTCCATTCAAAATCTACTTTTTAACGTAACCACCTCCGTTATTTAAGCGCTTGTCGAGGCGTGGTACAAGTTTTTCGATGCCATCTGCAAAGAAATCCCGTCCAATGTCCGATTGCCATTGTTGGGTTGCATCTTTCACTTCGTCATCCGCATGGCATAATCGCTTTGAAAGTTCTTGTTTTATGGGACCAAAAAAATCAAAGTCAGGAGGTGAAAAGTTAGGGTAGCTTGGGAAGGTGATTCCACACTTCCTACCTAAACTTGGTCTTCCCTCGCGCTCAGCATCGTCAATATCTTTACGTCCATTCTTAAACATGTTGCACCATTTCACGATACCTTAATGTAACATTGCATTTTCACCATACACTTCATGCTACTGCACATAAATTTTAGTGCAATTGCACCTTTTTGCCCTCAAAATTGAATCACTGCACGCATTTCCAATTTGGACGCTACTTGCAGCTGTCGAGACATGTTTGCGACTGATAATCAGAAAAACTGAACTAGTCTTGGGGAAGCCGGTACACCACACAATAAAGGTACATGTCTGAAGTATTGCCATAGAGTTTCATCAAAATTGTCTTAGACGGAACAGATTTACAAAGAAGGGCAACTAACTAACTTTCTGACTAACCTTTTATGCAGTAAAAAAGTTACAGTCCCTCACACTGTTGGCGGTTCTCAAGCAATATAGTAAACTAGAATTTTTTAAATCGTTTTTTGCAAAATGCTTAAAAGTGAGATAAGCCCATTCTTCCTTTTAGCGACAAATTACTTATCATTTGATGTCGTGATATATCAAACAAATTTGTGACGAATTTCTAAAACGAAATTTTTCTAGATATGTCTAATGCAAACTACCTTTATACGATGTTCTAAGTAAAAGAAATCTTTTACTCGGTGAAAAAGTAACAATTTCTTTCAGAAGTTCCTTTTATCATTATTAATCCTTCGCGATCGAGAATGATAATTACATTATTTTTCAGTTTTATACCTAGCTAGAGTAGATGAAGAGAATCCAAACTAGTTTTTTTCAACTTACCGCAAGTGTGACAACATTCTCTCAAGGACAAATTTTCCATATCTACGATGTATAAAATTTCATTTATCTCTCTGCCAGTCTGAAAGAAAAATAAAGTACTCACATCTTTGATGCCGTTACAAAATTCCCGTACATTTAGAACAAGAAACGAAAATTTCAGAAACTTTATATTTATTGAACGAAAGCTGATGTTCCTCGCGAACAGGAAATCATGAAACATCAAAATTAAACATGCTTATGTTTCTGCAGAAACATGTATGTAAACATAGTTGTTTCTGTTCTATCATAACTAAATTTGAAAAAAACTTTAAAAAAAAAATTATTAAATAAAAACAAAAAACCCGACTGCGTAAAAACCAAAAAAACTAAAAAGAATAATGTATAAGACCAGTAGTTTATTATGCTATTAAGTACTACTGAATAACTACACCGTTGAAATAGTTTTATAATCGTACACGGATAAGACAAATCATAAATTCAAAAGCAGAATACAAGGCTCAACAATCGGGGTCCATTCAAATTTTACGGGATTATTTGATTTAGAAAGGAATGAGCCCCGGCTGTTGATCCTTCTATTCTGCTTTTTAATTTATGATTTGTCTTATCTGTGTACGATTATAAAACTATTTCAACAGTGTAGTTATTCAGTAGTACTTAATAGCATAATAAATTACTGGTCTTATACATTATTCTTTTTAGTTTTTTTGGTTTTAACGCAGTCGAGGTTTTTGTTTAATTTTTTTTAAAAATTTTTCTTCATTTTTTAAAATTTTATTTCCATTTACTGATATGTGAAGCACGTATGAGACAGGGAAAAGCAAAGGGATGTAAGTGGACATTTTCAAGTGTTGAGTAAAACATGTTTGAAGATCAAGTCCTAGGTAGACTTTCATTGAAAAGTTTTCCTATATCATGCTGTATAGCAGTGCACCTGCAAGGCTACTAGGACCATCTCTTGCTCCAAGACAGAGGAGAGGTTCACCTACCAATTGTACTGGATAGCTCCAAATTTTTAATTTTGCCACTTGCATCCCTTTGCTTCTCACTCCCTCATCTGAGAGCATACCTTTTTTCTTTGTTCTCGTACTTTCTTAAGATCAGATTCAATCACTAAGCTACAATACTTTGACAAGTCAAATGAATGCAATGACATAACGAAACCTGAAAATAAATAAATAAATAATGAATTAAAATAAAACGAAATCAATCATTAAAAATAAGGAAAAAAAAATAGATATGTGTTTTACGTATAGATATACATTTTATACATGCAATATACCAGGCAACTTAGTTATCACATCCAGAGACTGCAGTTTCGTTCTTGTTAGAGCTCATCAGTCTGGATAAGTAAATAACCGAGCTGAAGGCAGATGCCATCTCATTAAAACTGAGAGTACAACTAACTGATAGACAAAGAGAATTTATCTCACTATTTTTTTTATCTGCCAGTTTGTTGGCACTCTCAAATTTAATAAGGGGACATTAGCCTCCAGCATAGTTTTTCACTATTCCAGACTGATGAGTTCTCATTAGAACTGAACTGCAGTCTCAGGATGTGATAACCGGGCTCTCTGGTATATTGCATGTATCTCTGCTTTAGTCCTTGTTTAGGGATGGTTTCTTACTGCTAAATACATTTTTAACTTTTATTTTAACCAAACTCGAGAATATACAAAAAAAAAAAAAAAGGAAAAAATGCAAAAAATAATTTGAATTTTGACATCTTGAATTCAAATTATGTTTTTCGCAATCACGAGTGTGTGTGTGTGTGTGTGTGTGTGTGTAGGCGTGTGCTTGTGTGTGGGGGGTATGTGTGCTTGTGTGTAGGGGGTATGTGTATGTGTGTGTAGGCATATGTGTTTGTGTCTGTGTGCATGCATGAATATGTGGGTAGTTGTGTGTGTGTGAATGTGTAGGTGTCTGTATGTATGCGTGTGTGTATTTGTTTGTGTGTGCATGTGTTTGTGTATGTGTGTAGGTGTATGTGTGTGTATGTGTTTGTGTGTGTGTAGTTGTGAATGTATGCGCGTGTGTGTAGCATATGCATGCAACCTGGAGACGGTTTTCGCTATAGGAGCAGCATTGTGTGGAGCCGGTCGACGGTGATGGTGCAGAGGGTGGCGATGGTAGAGGAAAAATAAAATGATAGCACATCCAAACAGTCAAATGAAAGCAATAAGCAATCGTGATTTTTAAAAAAAGTTTAAAATTTTTGCCACAAAGAGAAAGTTTTTTTTCCCGCAGTCTAAATGCATGAAATATAAAAGGAAATTAGTTAAATATAACGTTGCGCTTTATGAAAACTTTTTCATGGACTAAAATTACGAAATAATATCCCCTCATAAAAAAAAAAAAATGTTGAAGAATTTTAAGTATTAGCATCTGTAGAAACAAAAATAAATGATGAAATATCTATTAAGTAAAGCGTAGATATTAAGCATCATTTTTTCATGCATGGAGCGTAAAATTTCAATTAACATTTGAAAAAACGGATAAACAAATTACTAATTTTACACAGTCACACTACGGTTGTTTTAAGATGTTTTTAGAAATCTCAAATTGTTTAAATACACAAGTATTACCCATTTCTAAGCATACCATATAGTGAAACTTTTCTGAACATAATTGGAGTCAAATATTCTTGTTTATAATTGTCGATCTTAAAAATTTTTTATTTTCTGAAAGAATTACCAAACTTTTTTCCTTTCGAACATTCATCTACCTGTTTAAATGAATTACCAAAATATATTCCTTTCGAAACTTAAATTTGAAGTAAGTAACGGTTGCTACTCTCTTTCAATGCAAAAAATGTGTTTCAAATTCTATAAAAATCTTTCAATCATTTTTGTAATCAAATACTCAGTCTTCTGTGTTGCTTTCACCCACTTCACTGCTAAAAACTTTGACTTGTGTAAAGTGTGTCAAGAAGTATTTCTTACCAGGAAACCGTACGATAATGTAATAATGGAAAATATCTAAACAAGTAGCAACACATAAAGCATAGTAAAAAATGTTTTTGGAAGCATAAATAATTTGCCTTGTGTCTCCGTTGTCAAAATATAAGATCTTAAACTGCCCAAATTTTCATTAAATGTCGCCGAATGTATCGAATTTCAGTGTGTTATGGAGAAGACCATAACACTTTCTTACACTGATGGATGTCTTGTTTCATGCAGACAAGGAAGTCTTGTGGAATCTTCCGTTACTCGCCAAGACTTGAAATTTGGCGATTTTAAGACCTTATGTCTCGATAACGGGGGCATAAGGGCAAATTATTTTTGCGTCAAATAATAAAGAAAGTTTCAATGTGCTATTTCGATTGGAATCTTAATTTATTTTTTTCATTATAATTCTTGTCGTGTGGTTCCCTGGTAATAAAAAATCTTGGATTATTTGCTTGAAAATGAAACACACAATAAGATGAACAAAGTACTGAAAAGTAAAAGGATATATATAGAACAATATTTCAAAACAAATTAGCAGTAGAGCTGCTAATTTATAATAAACATAACTAATGCAGCTTTCTTGCTAATTTGCGTGTTAAAACATTGTTTTATATTCTTTTATTTTACAAGCACAAAGGTATTTATTCAACATACTGAACAGTCTTAGATACAAACGATGATGGTTGTGAGCACAGCTCTCTCCAAAATGTTTAATTTCCGCGTTTTTGTTGTTGAGGTGTCCACAAGGTGCCATTGCCTCGAGATATTGGACTTTTTTATTTGTTTACAGATAAGACAACACAAGAAAGATTTGCAGTAAAAGAGCGGAAATAACACCCAGTGCATTGGTGAGAATAGAACTCACGACCTCCGGCATATGACGCAAAGCTTCTGCTACAGATCCACACGATTTTGATGCTGCTTTGATGGACGTATCTGATCTTATCTTATCCGTTCTTTACTGTCGAAAGAATTGCTGGTATGATTCTTTTTAACTACAATTCTGCTTTCAGAAAATAATCGTTCAGTAGTTAAACTCTGTGTAGAAAGATTTATTCATCCACTTCTAATTAAGGAATATAAATACGATATTTACCTCTTATGTCTCCTCTTCCCATTGCAATGTAACTAACGGGGGTTCCGTCCTTTGCATACCCTAAATGAGCGGCAAACTCATACTTTTGGCAAATCTGAAAAATTAAAATTATTCGTATCATATTTATCTAGATAAAAAGGTGTGTTGAAAAGAAAAAAAAACTGTACATCAGACATACAAATGCCAATACGTTTGACAACAGGACATCGAGACAAGTAAAAGAAATGACCACTGTATCGGTAAACACTGAGTTTTAGAACTACTTAATCTTCTTAGAAACTGGATCACACCACACCAACCAAAAGTGAACTACTTAGACCATCCTGCGTGTATTCGGAACTGCTACTATGAGGGTTTAACTGTAAGAATTACTCATTCATGCAGAATCGTTAGAAACACATGTAAGGTTCATGAGATGGCAAACTGAGGAACGGTTGAGCAGAAAAGAGCTCAAAATACAACCTTAGCTTCTTTAAACCATAAAGAGGATTTTTATGTTGATATAATAGGCAAAAAAAAAGTAAGGCACATTGTAACAGTTGAATTTTTCAAAAATTATTCCTCTGAAACTTACAATTAGCATAAAATACAATTATTTTAGTTCCAAGCAGTAGGGTGACGGCACCAGTAACTGACAAGGGTCCAGTAACAGACAGTTCTAAGTTTGGATTTTATAATAAGAATTTTAGGCGGATAAAACTAATGTTGCTGTGGCCCATGAATAGGGTGCAATCATCTAGTGTTATCAGAGTGAATATTATGTTGTTGAATAAGCCAGTTGATATTTATAAAGCTGTGGTGGAAGGTTGTGAACAGCCATTACGAGGTCAGGCCGCGTTTCATTTTAATTTGAATTAAATAAGGCTTTAGTTCTAAAAATAAAGAACTTTAGCACATTTTGAAGAGAAAAAGGGAGTTTTGTCCATTACTCATCCTTTCCTCATCCTATCTGTTACTGAGTATCATCAGATTTTTCGGTGTCTGTTACCGAGGGTCGGACCTTTTCTCGAAATTGAGCAAATAGAAATAGAATGAACTAATTCAAAGGACCCAGAAGCAGCCAAACGTTAGATGAGATGTAGTTGCATGAGAGAAAAATAGTTTAAAAAGTCTAAATACATTAAAAGGCTTAGAAAATTGAGTTAACCTGACAGCGATGTCTTAAGCACATGTCTCTAACTGGTGCGTTACCCTATTTTCTCTTACAACTCCCTGCTTTCTAGCCTAAAAACTTAGGATTGTTACATGCATAGAAATTTCGTTCTTCAAATGTCGGTGATCAAGCTCGGTCACAAAGGAGAAAGAGTGATCCCAACCTCTAGATCACGTAAAACATTTCAAGCATAACTAGGGGACTCCGCCCTTTGTTCGCTGACCATCGGCATCTCCCAGACGCTGTCCAATAAAGATTACTAATCCTTAGTGCGTCGCGCTCGCTCACTGGTCACTAAAGTTTTTAGTCTTGCCCTAAGAACTATTCTCAACTCTTTAATACACAGGGGTGCCCACCTGGGGGGAGGGGGGTCATGGCGCAGTCTGCGCCATGACTGTGCCAAACACCCACTTCGGTGGGGAGGGGAGGTTTGAGGGTTTTTTTCACTTTTTTTGGGAGGAGGGCTCTTGCTTGGGGAGGGAGGTCTTTGCTATATTTGGCGGGGGGGTGCGCCCTTGCTCTTAGGGGGGTGGGCACCCCTGTAATACAGGAATTACAATTGAGGTAGTGAGAAGCAAAGGGATGCAAGTGGCAAAACTAAAAATTTGGAGATAACCAGTACACATGGTAGGTGAACCTCTCCTCTGTCTTTGGGCAAGAGATGGTACGAGTAGCCCTGGTAGGTGCTGCTGTGCAGCATGATTTAGAAAAAAATTTCAATGAAAGCCTACCTAGGATCTGAACTTTAAACGCGTTTTACTCGAAACTTAAAACAGTCCATTTGCATCCCTTTGCTTCTCACTGCCTTAATTCATTTTTTAAACAACTTTGAAATTAAGAGAGATACATAAATTATAAAAGATATATTTACTTTTTGAAACTAAAATACGTCAGCCAGCTACTTAACATAAAGTTTATGGCTACATGTGTCATTTAAAGCAAAATGTTAGTTTTTCCCAAATAAATATTATCTAAATCGGTGTTTTTGGGCTTATATATCAGAAAATTTGCTCCAGACACACTATTTTCGCTTGAAAATTGCACTTTGACCACCTCCTTCTGATGATGACCCCCTCCAAAACCAGAAGCTGGGTCCATCCTTGACTCCTGCTCACAGTTCGTGCACGTAATGAGCAGCATATGCAGCACAGGATCATATCCTCTACCCTTTCCTTTAGTGCCTTAATAAGGACACTAGAGTCTAAATAATTCCAATCGTGGACTTATTGATTTACAAGCTAATTTGCTAAGGTTATCAAATTGCAGAAAAAAATGTTGATACATAATGACATTTGACATTTTTTTTTTTAATATGTCAATTGCATGAATTAGACTTATAATGGGGTGATTTCCTTCAGTCAAAAGTACTACTTTTAGTCACTGAAATTGATAGAATAAGAAAAAAAAAAGCATGGAGCGAGAAAAAACTTTCATTTTCCCAACGATTAGTTTTTAATTCTTTTTTTAAAATGTCCAATTTTGAAAATAAGGTGTGGTCTTTATGACATCACAAATAATGCACTTCGGCGCATCTGTCTGCTGCATTTCCATGTTATGATAATCAAAAAGCGAATAAAATATTGCGTTCTACGCTTGCTATCAACCATATGGTTGCCAACGAATGTGAGTAAAGAAACGAATTAAATATTGTGCTCTGTGAATGGCAACAGTAAATGGCATTTCATCACTTGTGATGTCATCGACAGAAGCGTACACAATGAATGCGTATTGATTAAAATATTTTTTTTGAATATTAAACTTTGTCAAATAATTAACCAAAATGGTCAGATCCTATGTTTTTAAACATATTCTTTCAGAAAAAAATACTTTTAAAATTTTGGAAGCGACCCCATTCTAAAAGCAAATTAACAACTTTTTTTTGTACGATTAAACAATAGGGAACTACGAAGAAACAAAATTTACTGTAAAATAAGAACAGGAAATTTGGATAAGACTTTTCTGTAATACCTTTTCTTGCATTTTTGCCTGATCATAGTAAATTGCTGGTTGATAACGCTTTATCAACAACTAGGCTTTCTGATGAAGATAAAATCATGGTTAAGCGAATTTTTGCTTTCCAACAGCTAAGAATCTACCGTTGGCCTTAATGTTCCACACGGCTTTATTTGGCGCACCCACTTTATTCAACTATAATTTCTAAATTAGCTGATAGGTGTTTGTCAGGGGATATAGAATTTCTGGATCACTTAACAAATTGAGAGGGAATCGCTGTAGCTCTGACTATAACTTAAAATCTATGACAACAGCAGTAGTGGAACAACAAGAAAAGAAAAACTATGAATAGATAGAATTTTTTTTACCTCAGGTTTCATGTAATGATCGACGTAATCATCCACTAAATGAACAGCACGGGCGTATAAGTTCTTGAAAAAAAAGAGAAAATAGAAGAAAGTATATCAGACAAAGCGATAAACATTTTAACATTTTTTAAAAAAAATTGTTGTTTATATTATTTAAATTCTACAAGGACTGTTAGAAAAGTATCCGATCTCATCTTTTGCGTAAAAACCCGATAGATGTGAATCAATTACGCTTTCATGAGCCGACATGGAACCTTTCTGCTCATGTGTGAACTTTTTCCCCTCTGTCAATATCATTTGTCGCTGACAAACAGAGTTTGACTGACACAAAGTGTAGTACTCTCGTCGGTATTTTGAAAATCAAGCAAAATGACGAAACGACTAGAGCAGCCCTAACATTTCAATTGCCTCTTGAATTTGGTGAACAGCTAGAAGTCGCAAGGGGCCATATCAAGAGAGTAAGCAGCCTGTTAAACTACGGGGTCTTTTCCCCCAAAAATATCTAAATGAAAAAGAGGAATGTGTGCTGAGAAATCGTCACCGAAAGCTCTCTGCATTTTTCGAGTGATTTATAATTGACTGTCTCCCAGTTTCTGTCATCATTTGGTGCAGTATGTATGCTCCATTCATTCCGTGATTTTCCTTGAAATTGTAAACTTTGACGAGATCCATGCACACTAACTCAGTCAAACTCGTTTTCCAGTGACTGCCGCTATTGACTGGCGGGAAATAATTCATGCATGTGCGTGCGAAAGTTCCAATGTCAGACCATGCAAGCGTACTTGATTCATATCCATCTGGAACTTACATAGAAAAAAATATCGAATAACACTTTCCTAACAGCTCTCATAGAATACTAAAAATTTCATCAAATTTCACTCATATATAAAAGATTCAAAGCAAGTTCATGGATAATAGAGCAAAATGAATTCAAAATAGTTTTAACGATGGTATTCAGCATTTGCAATGAAAACTCACTTTATTTAATGTCTTTTTAACACAATGTATAATTCCCTACAACATGTAAGAAACGCATTACACATATTGTCAAGTATTAAACTACCGATTAAATTAAGATGTCGCTACGTCATTCGCGTATAGCCGTTCGTTGGCAATGGGTTTTGATTCCAGCTGCGTCTGATCATGGCTGCCATGGTCTGGTTAACGATATTTTTAAGATCATACTAACGATTACTGCATAACACTGAAAATTTATATATGCCATTTTAGTTCATAGCCAGAGCCCGAACAATCCATAGTGGGACCCTATGCCTAGATGCACTATATGAGACAGTCCAGTTATCACATCCTGAGACGGCAGTTTCGATCCTATTACAACTCCTCAGTCAGGGAGTAGTGAATTATCGAGCTTGAAGCAGATGTCAACCGTCCATCCCGTTCTTTTGCACCCGAAACAGGTTTTGTTTGCTGGTTGCCATGACAGCAAACCATCTTGGACGGTTTGCTCAGAAGAACCTTGATATCTGACGTCCGTCATAAGTGGAACGGCCATTGGTTTCCGCCAAGCAGCGCGCTCTTCTCCCCTGGCGGGTGAATTCAGTCACGTGATTGATGTACGGCGACCGTATGTGAAGGCTACTCTGCTTCC
Source organism: Uloborus diversus (assembly GCF_026930045.1). Classification (NCBI taxonomy): domain Eukaryota; kingdom Metazoa; phylum Arthropoda; class Arachnida; order Araneae; family Uloboridae; genus Uloborus; species Uloborus diversus. Next base: position 27,579,181 of record NC_072737.1, on the reverse strand, counting down.
GTCGCATCCGTCACGTGAAAAAACGGGATGGACGGGACGGACGGCTGATAAGTGAACAGCCCTTAACTGGTAGATAAAGTGAATTTATCTCACCAGCGAGTGTCCGCAGCCTGGTGTGGTTCGGTTCATGAACTGAAGGCAAGTCTTTGGTATTTTTTAACAGTAACTTACCGCCTCTAAGGCAGAACCACATGCAGTCAACCAGTTAGTTGGCGCTCTCAGCTTCAATGAGTTGACATCTGCCTCCAGCACGGTTATTCATTATTCCGAACTGAGGAGTTCTAATAAGTACGAAACTGCAGTCTCAAGATGTTATAAGCGGGCTGTCTGGTATAGTGCATGGGATTCTGCCTTAGGCCTGGCTGAGGGGAGGTAACTTACTGCTAAAAATACCTATGCCTAGAGTTCATGCCCTCTCTCATTTGTGGTATGAATGTAACAAAAAGTGCTCCGACTTTTTATTCGTTTTTAAACATAATATTTACAGTAGATCCTCGTTTTACGCGGGTTTATTTTACGCGGTTTCGATTATACGCGGTTTAAGATTTGACACCTTTATTTTATTTTACGCGGATGAGTTTCGGTTTTACCCGGATGCGGCAATGCAAACAGTTGAAATTCTCTCCTCTTTCAAAATCCGAACTCCTAAAGATTGCAGATTACACGTTATCAACTGCATTTTGACGTGCTAATAATCGAGCTTGGGCCACTGGAGACATTTTTTGCGATTGGTTCCAGAGCACTTTCCAGAAGTAAAGTTATTAAACTCGGACAATTTAGAATTCACGGGAAGAACTTTTAGAAGTGACAAAGGGAGAACAAAACCAATTAGAATATCAATAACACACAACCAAAAGCTTTTTCACTGAACATTTTGAGCCATTCCTGGACAATGACAAATGATCTGATTTATTAGTGACTAGTGGTACCCGCACGGCTTTGCCCGTAATAGAAAAATTAAAAGGTCTTTTGGTTCGCCTGTATATTTACAAATAATGTATGGTGAATCTTCTCGCCAATTGGCTTGTACCCATGTTACGGTTCCACGTTATGATAATTTCGTATCTCGCCAATTGGCTTGTGCCCATGTTACGGTTCCACGTTATGATAATTTCGCAATTTTCTCGTCAATCGTATGATAATTTTGTTCTTAAAATTGGAATAGAAAAAGAACCACATCGAATTTTCGAAAAATCGCTTTGAGGTGCACACCCCCATGCTACAAACTAACTCTGTGCCAAATTTCATGAAAATCGGCCGAACGGTCTAGGCGCTATGCGCGTCACAGAGATCCAGACATCCTACAGACATCCAGACATCCTCCGGACAGAGAGACTTTCAGCTTTATTATTGATAAAGATAAAGATAAAGATAAAGAAAGATAAAGAAAGAAGATCCCGTCATGGAGATTAAGCGAATGATCATGGACGGGTTAATGACCCGCATCGAACTACAGAGAATTTTTTTTTATTGTATGCCAAAAGAATAACATAAATAGCTCTTTTTAATAAGCAATAAGTGAATTCATGTATTCTTTATGCACGTTGTGCGTATGTATTGGAATAAGTTCATATTAAATTTATTTATATACAAGGTGTTCCATTTTAACCTGCAAGAGCTTTATTTTTGCAACCTTTAGTCCTAGATGTATACTTCCAATTGCAAAAATGTTCAATATCAGATGTACAGTTAAGATATTGAATGTTTGAAGCAATAATAAAAATGAGTAAAAAAATACGAAATTTAACTTTTTATACGGGCCCTAGGTCCCCTAACTGATATTTAGAGAAATAATCACCATTTAAAACTATTATTAACACAAAAAACATGACATTTGTGCGACCAAAACTCAAGGAGATATTCCAGTTTAAAGTTTTAAGGGACCATACAGAAGATGAGATTCGAACTTATCGCTCTTTCAGAAGAATGACTGGTCGTTAAAGGAAGAAAAACAAGATATTTATATTTTTCATTGCTGTTCAAAAACAAAACAAATGTTATATTGTGATGCGCAAAAACACACTACAAAACCTTGAATAATCTGAAAAATCACACTTTTTGCACACATGGAATTTTAAACACTTGTTAACCACTATATTTTCCCCCAAAAGGTGTTATTGACAACGAGTGAAAAGTGGTGTGTGTAAGTCACAAAACGCTGCTTTTCATATCTCGGTGAATATTGGTCGTATTAATTTCAAACTTTTTGTGTTAGAATTTTTTTTCAATGGAGATTTTTTCGCTAAATACAAGTTAGGGAAGCTAGGGCCCGTATAAAAAGTTAGATTTTGTATTTTTCGACTCTTTTTTATTTCCACTTCAAACTTTCCATATCCTAACTCTTCATCTGATTTTGAACATTTTTGCAATTAGAAGTATGCATCTAGGACTAATGGTTGCGAAAATAAAGGTCTTTGCAGGTTAAAACGGAACACCCTGTATATCACTAGAATGGATTTTTTTTCATCTACGGAACCTTACCCCTATGTCAACACTCTTATTAAGTCTCAATTTACGGGGTTTCGTTTTACGCGGCATTTCCGTGGAACGTAACCCTCCGCGTAAAATTAGGGTCTACTGTACTCTATTATTACAAACTTCAATAGCATTTTAACAAATAAGAACATAATGTTATGAATGTTAAATTTAAACTACAAATAATAGGGAAATAAAATAAAATAAACATAAAACGTTTTGACAAATATTTTGTTTTAGGTAATTTTATATTTGAAACTTAATAAATGCAAATTCTGTTACACACAATGTAACTTTGAAACTAAATGGAGACTTTAAAACTTGGGGACTTTGAGCCTGGGCGCAACGGCCATGCCTTAATTGATGCCTATTCTAAACGTAATAAAAGAAATCGGAGTTATTCAAGTAATTTTCAATATAGTTAATTTCAAGTAAATTAAAATTTGATGATGCACTGAATGGCAGCCAATGAGTAAGCACTGTGAGGTGTTAAGTAAATTATAAAGAACCAATAGTGTTTGCGGAAAACCTGTGTTGAGGAGGTCCGGGTGACAAAAATCGTCAAATTTTGCATTTTTTAAAAATTCATTCAAAAAACTTCTCCGTCTGCTTAAAAGGAACTTTGAATCTTGTTTCAATCTTAATTAAAACGAAAGATATAATTATATTTGTTGCATGCATTTAAATAACATTATATTTAACTAACATTAACTTTCCGATTTTTTGCATCCAAACTCTTATAGTCCAGTCAATAGATACATTTTACCTTGCAAAAAATGGGGTCAAAGATTTTATTTTTTCAATTTGTACATATTGGTGCCGACATGGAAAAACCAAGTTATCCAACACGAAAAACCCCGGGAGAACTTTTGGGGGCCGAAAAACCACAAAAATTTATGACTTTTTTTGTTTTTTCCAAAATATCTCCGAAATGGTTCAACTTAGAAAAAAGTTTTGAATGTAAAGTTTAAAGAACGTAAAATTTCCTACAACTTTTGCATTTACAACTTTTTTGTAGCACAAATAACAAGCTTGTTATAGCTCTTTGAAAATAGGCAGTTTTCCTCCACTCCGAAAAAAAATCTTTCACACCGGAAGCAAGGCATCATAACTATTAGAACTTGAACAGAAACTTTAGTTTCAGAGAGTTTATTGACAGTTAGAGTAGTTTGAGTTTCTTGCTCCCCCTCCCCCCCCCCGCTGGACACAGAGTTGCAATTCTGGCTGACAGATTAGTTCCCACTAGACTCCAAAAACAAACGATGTATTATGAAACTGAAATACATATATACACATTCATTTAAAGCACATATGACGATGCAATAATAATAAAAAAAAACCTTCCCCACTGCTCACGAACTAACTTTTCTGATCTGACAAAGGTAGTCTTCATCAGACTCCAATAATAGATGATATATTGCTATTTGTAACTGGATTACACAATATATACATTCATTTGAGGGATATAATTCGTACATTCTAGTCTAATTATTGCAAACAGAGATGCGATTTTTAAATATTAATGTGAAGGAATGAATATTAGGCAGCTAATAAGCAAACAATCAACACAGTCATGCATCCTATGCTCTGATACAATAATAATAACAAACCCTCCCACACCGCTCACGAACTAATATTCCTAGTCTGACAGAGGTAGTCTTCAGTCAGACTCCAATAACATATGATTTATATTGCAGTTTTTAATTGAATTACATAATCTTCTCATTCATTTAAAGCACATAATTCATACCATCTATTCTATTACAAGCGAAAATGCAATATTCGAATATAAATGTGAATGAATAAATATTAGAGTGATAATAAGCAAACAATAGACATAATAATGCGTAAATAAAGGTACAATAGTAATACGTAATGAACACTTTGAAAAAATTCTGCAGAAACTGACTTTTTGAAGCATGAAAAACCCAAAAGAATTACCTTTCAAAATGAAAATTAAAATGTAGAAGCTTAATACAGATTAATTACAGACAGAATAATACAGATCTAAATTACAGAGAGATTTATTCGACCTTAAAGCAAATAGAGAAAGGACAACAGAATACGCTGTGTATCTTCTTCGAAGCCGTTTTGAAGGTCCAGGTTCTCCCGGTTCAGAACCTGTAGGGGGTAGAAAGAAGCTGTGGTCCTTTAATTGTTCATCTCCTTCTTCTTCTTCTTCTTCTCTATTTTGAGGTATATGCTTCACTCTAACACAGTGGCTTCACCTCTATTACTCCAAAAAAAATTTCTGTTTCTATTTGAAACAAAAGGAAGGACAAGGTTCAATAATCAGAAAATTCGACAAAATAATAAAGAACGAGAGGCTGAGGGCAAGAAAGATGCAAAAAGGAAACAAAGCAAAATCCCAACTAGGGGGAAGCCCAGGAAGGAGAACACCAAAAGGAAAAGGAAATTATGAATCAATAGCCTTGAGCAAATCAATGAGAAGGGACATCAAGCGGCGAGAAGCATGAGCGGCCGAGAAAACAAGAGAGAAGGACAAGGGGACACATCCCATATAGGCGCGAATTCTGTCTCTTTCCTTATTATATTTATTGCAGACAAGAATGGCATGGTCTACTGTATCAGGAGTATTACATGTTAAGCACAGAGGGGAGTTACTATGTTTGATTCGGTGCTGGTTGAATTGCGTGAGAGTGGTACGGGTCTGAGCTCTTGATAGCAGGACATCTTCATATCGATTTTTTGTTAAATTGTGTTTGCTGTTTCCTTGACCATTTAAGTGGCTGTATCCGATATAGTATTTAGATCTGTTCCAGGAAGTTGTAGCTTTATCTCTGTGCTTTTGTTTCAGGTTCTGTATTATGTCTTCAGGGGCAATCCAGTTGAGAATGAAATTTTCCCCGTGTCCCATGTTAGCTAGTCTGTCTGCAGTTTCATTTGCTTTGATTCCCACGTGGGCAGGGGTCCAAACGAACTCGAGTGTATCATCTCCTTGTTGCGGTAATTCCAAAAGCTCCTGGAACAAATCATCTTCAGCAGTCTCATCGAAAGATGAAATTTCTGCAACATTTTCACAATTTGTGCCACTGCAGTGTTTGCACGTGCTGGAGCATTTTAAACCTGCCTTGTGACAAGAACAGGCTCCGGCTCCAGTACAATTTTTCTTGCAGGTACAAAGCACAATCTTCAAAAGATTCTGAGTAACTGAATCTCTTTTCGTGTCAACATGCATTAGACCTTGCTTTCTGCGTTCCCAACCCCATTTCTCTGGTTCAATTATGTTGCCCAACCAACTTTGAATTTGGTGGTAGAACCGATATGAGTGATAACGTCCAGCATCCTCCCCCCCCTCCTCCCCGCACTTTGGAGGTAGCCCTGCAAGATTTATCTTAATCCTGTATGCTAGTTTCATAAGAAGATTAAATTGCAAAGTATCCAAAGGTAGGTTCAAATACTTAAGGTCACCTGTTTATAATATTTGCAAAATGTTTTCTCCAGCTGCAGCTAAGGCATCATAATGATAGATTGGGTCCATAAATGCTTCAATAGCTTCCTTAATTTCTGGTTTTTTTTTTTTTTTTGATTATTTTGTACAACTTAATTTTGCCTTGGCCAAAGATTGCCGAAATCGTATCACACCCACTAAACGCATGGATGAAAAGAATATTGCTGGGGTCAAACTTAAAAGATATAGTGGGGAAAAAAACAAATCACAAGCATTCCCTCTTCCAGGTTTTAAAAAGAACAAGTTGCTGATCTGTATTATTCTGTCCTAAAGCTGTCATCAGCACCAACAGATCTATGTCCTCTCGCCCACTATAACAACCTTTTCAATTTCTTTTGCCTTTGAAAGAGCAGTAAGTAAGTTGGCATCATCTTGAGTCTGCCTGACTTAAATGCCACTCTTCGAAATATGTCTCAAGAAGTTGAATAAGAAAATTCTTGTTGTTATAATTTGCCAGTAATCTTTCTTGAGGAATTTAGTTAACATGTTAGGTTCAACCATTACTTCAAGGGAAGAGATTGATTGCTCATTGATAAAGCATTTGTGACAGGCAGTGTGAATTGTCACTTCTTTTAAGAACTTCAAAAAACGCTGATGTTCTTCATTTTGCCGTTTTGCGCTGCATCTTTGAAGATTTTCTATTCCCTTCTCCTTCACAATCTTTATTTCGCATTCATGCAAACTGATTTCGCATATAATAATAATAATAATTATAAAAAAAAAAACACCTTGGTCAGGCGTAATCATTTCTAGGGAAAAAATTATAATACAGAACACACAAATTGATAAAACATACTCTCGCTCAAACCCTGAAGTGACCAACATGAGTAGCTATTGAGTCGATTCATCTCATTTGGAGAAAAAAAAGGGGGGGATGGAATGCGGGTGTTTTGTTTAAGTTAAAGGGAACGGAGCCATTTACCCTCAACTGTGAAAGACAAATGATTTCCAAGGTCACACTGCCGGCGTTTCTCCTTTTTTCCTCCGTTATCCGATGCGCTTTCACGCACTTCGCTGGGGGGTTCAGAAAAAGTGTGACTTTCAAGAAGCTGTAACTCGCTTGCTTTTCATGCTACAAAAATGTTGAAATGACAAAAGTTGAAGGAAATTTAATCCCCTTTAACATTTGCATTGGAAGTTTTTTTGTAATTTTAACCATTTTTGAGATATTTCGAAAATACTACAAAAAGTCACAAATTTTTGGGGGTTTTCGCCCCCCAAAACTTCTCCCGAGGTCTTTCGTGTTGGATAACTTGGTTTTTTCATATTGGTACTAGTATACACAAATTTAAAAAATAAAATCTTTGACCCCATTTTTTGTAAGGCAAGCCCGTTTTTTTCTACCTATTGACTGGACTATTATAAGTCAAGAACTGATAAAGTAATGAAATTGGGAGCATATCTTTTTCAAACAGTTTAGGCTCTCCTCTGATATGCCCCCCTCTTGGCGAGATTTTAATTTTTCGCTCGATACGAAAATCGCCAATAAGGCGATAACTTGGCAACCCTGGTTTTGCAACTTGAACGCTGGAAAGTAGTTTCTCGAAGTCTGTCTTTTTGCACGTGTCTGTGTGGTAGGAGGTAGGTGCTCATATGTTCCGCTCTTAGGGAGATTTTAAGTTGAATACTCTAAAATAAAGTTTCAATTCAAACTTTATTTTAGAGTATTCTTTTTCTTGTTGTTTTTTAATGTTAATTTAGTTGAATTTTCTATTTTAATTATGAGTTCGGTTTGTGATGTTGTCCAAATGTATCAATTGAAATTTTTGAATGAATCTTCTTTTTCTTTTTCGTCAGGTCGTCCAACGTTTGGACGTACCGGAGTCCTAAATAGATTTTTTATATTTAAACTAATTGAAAATAAAGAGGTTTTTTTAGAATTTTTAAGGGAAATTGGTTTACTTAAGAATGAAATGTTATGTTCTAGATGTAATTCTGTTATGAAAATTAAAAAAACTAAAAAATGTTCAGATGGGTTAATTTTTTTTTGTAGAAAGGTTATTGGGGGTGTTGTTTGTGGAAAAGAAGCAACGATCAGGAGTGGGTCATGGTTTAGTTCTAGCAAGTTGAAAATAGAGGAGATTTTTTTGATAACATATGAGATTTTAATTGGGACCAAAACTGCTGATATTGAAAGTCAATATTTTTTTTCATCACAAACTTTAGCCGATTGGCGAAATTATATTAATGAAGAAATATTAAATTACATTGAATTAAAATCCGAACAAATAGGGGGGGTTGGGAAAGTTATTGAAGTTGATGAATCTAAATTTGGGAAAAGAAAATATAATCGGGGACATGCAGTTGAGGGACAATGGGTTTTTGGGGGGGTTGAACGGGGTTCGGGGAAAACTTTTTTGGTTGCTGTTGGGGATAGGGGTAGGGAAACTCTATTTTTGGCAATTAAGCAGTGGATACTACCAGGCACGACGGTGCACTCCGATTGTTGGAGGGCATATGATACATTGGGGGAGGAGGGGTATGAGCATTTAACATTCAACCATAAACTTAATTTTGTAGATCCAGAAACTAAATGTCACACTAACACAATTGAATCCACATGGAGACACGTTAAAAGTACTCTACCAACATATAATAGATTAGGGGATTTTAAATTTTATTTAGCTTATTATTTATACAAAAAAAATTGTGAATACAAAAATGAGGATATGTTTGTAAAGTTTTTGGAAATAATTCGCGAAATTAATTGGGTGGAGTACAAAATACAAGTAAAATAAGGTTGTTTTTTTTTTGGAATTTTTTTTGTCTAAACAAACATAATTTAAATATTTTTGTAAAGTAATGATAATAAAAAATGGGATAATTTCCCTAAGAGCGGAACATATGTGCACTGCCTCACGTGAGGAAGTAAAAGAAAAGTAAAAAAGGTAAGTGAACATATTTTGAATTATTGTGTTTTTAGTGTGTTTCTGGTAGTTTGTATTTTGGTCTGGTTGGCATTTTTGTAGCACAAAAATGGTGTTAATTTCACATAAAATCTGTGACTTTATTGTATACTGAACGGAGGAGATCTGTGACTTATATCCGACTGTGATGTATATTAAAAGTCGGAGGGATAACGGACCGAGCGGCAGCGAGGTCCTGGCGAGCCCGAGGTCTCATAGTACTTTCGTAATGAGACAGGTCTCATTACGAAAGTACTATGAGACCGAGGGCTCGTATCCCGGAGAAACAACGGAAAAAAATTAATGCATTAATTTCATTAAATAATTAATGACATAATTTGAATTTTTCCTGTTGGCGCTAAAAAAGCATCGCTAAGAACGATGTATGACATATGACGTCATACATAGTTTTCTTGGCGACGCTTTTTTGGCGCCAACAGGAAAAAGTCGCCAAGAGGGGGGTATATCAGATTTGTTCCACAGTTTACTTTAATTTTTATTCGGCAAATTTTAAAAAAAAAGGGTAACTGCAAATTTTTTTTTAACTATCTTCGAATTTTTTGAAATTTTTGTTTAAATATTTTCTATTTTTTATTGAATTAATATTTTTTTAATCGCCGAATAAAAATTAAAGCTCAGCTATTTGTGCATAATTTTTGAAAAGAAATTGAAAATTGACCAAGAATATATTTGAGTTTTAGCGATTTAAAGCAACCCCATTAAAAAAAATTAAATTTAAATAAAATGTTTTTTCTTAATTTATGTTATGATTTTGCTTATTAAATAGATGGTGAGTCAGTGCAAAAAATTTAAAACTCTAAACTGTTTAAGAATTTTTTTTTTTCAAAATGTGTCCCGGACCCCCTGAAAGGTATTTTAGGTGTCGTTCGGAGTAAAAGCAGCGTTACGCGATAGTCTGAAATCCGAACAGGGAAGTTCATTCTTTGGTACAGTAGGAAAAAAAGAAAAAAGAAAATAATATTTAAAAAAAAAGAAAATTAATTTGAATTCTGAAATTTGGAATTCAAATTATGTTTTTCGCAATCACGAACTGCGACAGGACCCTACTCATTGGAGTTATTGTTTCTAGAAACGGCGTCTGTCCCTCCAAGCCTGCCCCTCCTCTTGGGCGGTTACGTGTGCGTAGTTGTGTGTTTGTGTAGGTTTGTGTGTGTGTGTGTAGGCGCGCGTTCGTGTAAGTGTAGCCTTGGGTGTGTGTACGTAGACCTGTGTGTATGCACGTAAGCGTGTGTGAGTGTATGAAGTCGTGTGTTTGTATGTGTTTGAGCGTGCTTGTGTGTAGGACATGGACGCCTCCGAACAGGAGAAGCGGATAGCTCAGGACCACAGGGGACAGCCGCGCCTGCAGAAGTCGGCGGGCGGTGGTGCTGGTGTCCCTCGTCCAAGCTGAAAAAGAAACCGGACGCCAAGAACGGTCAAATGAAAGCAATAAGCAATCGTGATTGCTCCAAAAAAATAATTATTTGAATTTTTGGCATTTTAAATTCAAATTATGTTTTTCGCAATCACGAGCATGTGTGTCTTTGTGTAAGCGTGTGTCTTTGTGTAGGTGTGTGTCTTTGTGTAGGCGTTTGCGTGTGTGTATGTAGGCGTGTGTGTCTTTGTGTAGGCGTGTGAGTGTGTGTATGTACGCGGGCGCTTGTGTGTGTGTATGTACGCAGGTGCTTGTGTGTGTATATATATGCGCGCGCGTGTGTGTAGGCGATGGTGAGTGTGTATGTAGGCGTGTGTGTATATGCATGCGACAGTGTGTAGGCATGCTTGTGTGCAGGCATGTGTGTGTGTATGTATGCATGTGTGTATGTATGCCTGTGCGTTAAGAGCCATTGTCTGTAAGGATCAGGCAGGTTGTGATTGTTGACATTTTTAATTTTCTTTATTTTTGCAAATGTTGTTCCTTATCATGAATGTAATGTTTGTGCAAAATATGAGCTTTGTCTGCCTTACCGTTTTTGGGAAATTAAATTTTTAAATTTAGGGGGCGTGGCACATTTTTGCGTGTTTAAGTTCTTGTTGCTTTAAGCGCCCCTATAATGACATGGATTTTTAAATTCTATACTATTATGTGGTCTTCTTAGATACTATTACAGCTGTCAAATCGGTGTCACTACGAGGGCGACGGCCACAAACTCCGTTTAAAAATGACCGAAAATAAATTTTTTAACTACATTCAATGCCAATTTTCTCAAAGCGCCTTCATGATGAAACCAACGTTTTTACATAAATTCCTAGCTACACTTGCATACATCAAAAATATGTAATAAAATTGGTGTCACTATAAGGGCGAAAGAAGATATTGGAATTTTTATGTGATAAATTTCTCAAAAATGCAAATGTTTAAAATCTACTCTCGCCCTCATAGCAGAGATCGGAAACTAATTAAGTTTGATAACTAACATGTTCGTCTAACATATGAAATAAAAAAATCGGTGTCACTCCTATTATTTTCGGAAATATAATCATTCGAAATTAGTATGTTATGGAGCTATTTAAAAAAAGACTTTTCTAATTCGAATGGCTTTTTGCACGGTTTGTTTTAAACTTTAATATAAAATTACAGTAGTGACACCTAAAATAATATGTTTCTAATGCTTTTTATAAAAAAATGCTTTATAAAAAGCATTAGAAAAACAGTAACACGATATAGGTACAGATGGACTTATTGTGTAATGTGCATTATGGCTAAAATAGTCGTACTAATATTCCCTAATTTTTTATCTGTTATTTATATTAAAAATGCAACTATTTATAACATAATGTCTTAAACAGTGATGAACATAATGTATTATATAGCGAGCATTCAAAATCTGAAACATAGTTTGAGGATGACGTAGAATAAAACAAAGAAAACATAAAAAATCAAATCACCCAGTTTCAGAGAGACGGTCATCTCTTATTGATATCTGGTAATTTTGTAGCACTAAAGCTTGGGAAAACATAGTATCCCGGAGAAATAATAGAAGTTGACCATTTGCAAGTAAAGGTCAAATGCATGGCAAGAAGGATTGGAATAAATAAATTTATTTGACTGGAGAAAAGGCGAGTATTGGTATGATAATCTAAACATATTATGCACAATAGATCCACCTGTACCTATATCAAAACGAGCATTTTCTATTCAAGATAAAGACGCTCTTACCGCCCAAAGCTGTTTACGTTAAACGTTGCTTCTTTGTAATGAATTTAAAATAAATATGGTCAAAACAGTATCTGGGTGTGATAAGATTAAATTAACAAAATACATAAATAAACAAATAAAATAAATTAAAAAGAATAATAATAAATGAAAAAAAAATGCACCACAACATACTAACTTCGAATGATTCTATTTCCAAAAGTAGAAGGAGTGACACTAATTTTATTAGTTCAAATGTTAGACAAACGTGTTGGTTATCAAACTTAATTAGTTTCAGATCTCTGCAATGAGAGGGCTAGTTGTATTCAGATTAGAAAATGGTTAACTCCTACTATTTCTCTGGGATACCATGTTTTCCCAAGCTTTAGTGCTACAAAATTACCAGACATCAATAAGAGATGACCGTCTTTCTGAAACTGGGTGATTTGATTTTTTATGTTTTCTTTGTTTTAGTCTACGTCATCCTCAAATTATGTTTCAGATTCTGAATGCTCACTATATAATACATTATGTTCATCACTATTTAAGACATTATGTTATAAATAGTTGCATTTTTAATATAAATAACAGATAAAAAATTTGTGAATATTAGTACGACTATTTTAGCCATTATGCACATTACACAATACGTCCATCTGTACCTATATCGATTTACTGTGTTTCTAATGTTTTTTTTTTATAAAGCTTTTTTTTATAAAAAGCATTAGAAACATATTTTAGGTGTCACTACTGTAATTTTATATTAATGTTTAAAACAAACCGTGCAAAAAGCCATTCGAATTAGAAAAGTCTTTTTTTTTTTTAAATAACTCCATAACATACTAGTTTCGAATGATTATATTTCCGAAAGTAATAGGAGTGACACCGATTTTTTTATTTCATATGTTAGACGATCATGTTGGTTAGCAAACTTAATTAGTTTCAGATCTCTGCTATGAAGGCGAGAGTAGTAGTTAGATTTTAAACATTTGCATTTTTGTAAAATTTATCACATAAAAGTTCCAATATCTTCTGGCGCCCTTATAGTGACACCAATTTTATTACATATTTTTGATGTATGCAAGTGTAGCTAGGAATTTATGTAAAAACGTTGGTGTCATCATGAAGGCGCTTTGAGAAAATTGGCTTTGAATGTAGTAAAAAAAATCATTTTCGGTCATTTTTAAACGGAGTTTGTGGCCGTCGCCCTCGTAGTGACACCAATTTGACAGCTGTAATAGTATCTAAGAAGACCACATAATAGTATAGAATTTAAAAATCCATGTCATTATAGGGGCGCTTAAAGCAACAAGAACTTTAAAATCTGCAAATTTGAAAAACACGCAAAAATGTGCCACGCCCCCTAAATTTAAAAATTTAATTTCCCAAAAACGGTAAGGCAGACAAAGCTCATATTTTGCACAAACATTACATTTATGACAAGGAACAACATCTGCAAAAATAAGAAAAATTAAAAATGTCAACAATCACAAATGCCGTAAACTGCCTGATTCTTACAGACATTGGCTCTTAAGGTCTGGCGCAAACAGTCTCAGGACGCACCCTGGAGACAGTTTTCGCTAGAGGAGCAGCCGGGAGGGGCTGGTCGACGGTGGTGCTGACGAGGGGAAAATAAAACCATTGGAATTCAAAACAGTCAAATGAGAACAATAAGCAATGTGATTGCTCAATAATAATAATAATAATACATACATACAATACAAATGAAACTGATACATACACACAAAAGAATTTTTCCAAAATAATACCCAAGAGACTAAATTATTTGAAGATGAAGAATTATAGAGGAGGTGTATTGCGCGTTGTTAACAGTATCATCGACCTGTGTGAATTCTGAAAGAGTATTTTCAACTGCAGGAAAGTCGCGTGCACTAAACAAGGTCCAGGCTTAGAGACAATTCAATAGAGGCATTAGTTTTCTAACTATTGTTGGTTTTTAGTTATGGCATTTGTTCCTTCATTTTATATTTGTTCACAATACGTTTTATAAATAATACAATTTTCGCACAAAATTATGAAGTGTGGCAACGAAACAATATGTTTTCGATCATTTTCTGAGAAATTTCTAATGCCGGTATTCCGGTATCACGTTTTAAAAATACCGAATACCGTTATTGAATTTTTGGTCCAGGATTACAATCCCTAATTGTATAGAATAAATGCCATGACATCTAACCCTGGACGCATTTATTTCTACTTGGGGAGAAACAGGAATAATTCTTATATTACCACAAAGCCAAAGCATACTATTGGCTGATGAAATCGTCTTTCTTTATCCCTATTTCAACAAACGTTACCGTTTTTCATATTTTGGAGTTTAAGTTATTAGAGTTATTATACTATAGGACGACACAAGAATAATGAACTATGATTGCAAAAATGAGGCTTAAGATTTAAAATCATGGATAAATAGCAGAACATTAATCTCTTGATATTTTTCTGGATAAAAGGAAATACAACTTACTTCTCTATACAACCTTTCTGCTTTCTTCAAATTGAAATTTTTTGCTGATGGGAGAGAAACAAAATATGTTAATCACCATCAATCCAATTTATACCATAAAAAATGTGAACAAAACAAAACAAAAGTTTCAAAAAAAAAAAAAAAAAAAAAACATGCTAATCACTTCAACGAATGCTTATATAGTTCATATTTTACTAACACCAAGTAATATATTTTTTAAAAAATACGTTTCTCTGATAGACCTACATTAGAGACCTACAGGGGACACCTCAAGAATTCGGTGTTTCACTGATGTTTTTGCTTTGTGAATGTCGACATTCATCAAGTTTCAGTATTTCACATTAATCATGTCCCCACTTAATTCTTATACTCCGTGACAATCGCTGAAACCTATGGCAACAGAGAGGGCGCTACAGGGAATCCCTGTTCCCATTACGTTGCCATTGATTGGTGGATGCAGGAGCTCCGCTCAGCGCCTCTTGCGATCAAAATGGGCGACGTTTAATCAAAAAGAAACAAACCTTTGAAACCTTGACATTGATTGGTGGATGCATACGCTGCATCGGTTTAACACAGAAAAGTCATAAATTGTCAAAGCTCGTTAAGCGCGGGCGCCATCTAGTGGGGCCATGCATTAACACATTTATAAAATAATGAACACGTTTACGCAACGTCCACAATAAAACACTATGTCAATTAGTAACTATCAGATTTAAATGTCTCCTTCTCAGCTATTACCTATTTTGACCCTCTCACACATTAAAGTACAGCATATATTGTACTGTCATAATATTCAATCTAAACATAAGTTGTAGTTTAACTTTTTAGTTCTGTTTCTAAATTATCGCTTGTTTTCATTTCTGTTCATTTCATCACCTTGTTGTTTAAGTGCACTTGAAAGCACTATGATTTGATCCTCATGCGAATCAAAGGAAGTTTTGAATTGGGTGATTTCTCATTTTTCAAAAATATTTTTCTGAAAGAGCATGGTCGAAAACATGGGGTGAATGACTTTTTTTTTTCTTAATTTTGACTTATTTTTTCTCATGCCTACATACACACAAACACATGTCTACACACACACACACACGCACGTCTACACATACGTACGCCTACACACACACCCGCGCATGCCTACACACACAACCACGCACGTCTACATACACACACGTACACTCGTGATTGCAAAAAGCCTAATCTGAATCCGAGATGTCAAAAATTCAAATTTTCTTTTTTTTTTAAATTAATTTTTTGTTTTTTTATGCGTCTTGTATTGTTCTTTCTCTCTGTGCAAAGTCCACACTCATCCTGTCAATGAATTCTTATTGGATATGACGAGTTATAGCTCTAATTACTGCTTGTCATAGTTGGCACCAAGGTTGCCAGACGCCCCGGATTTCAAGGGACAGTCCCGTATTTTTTAAAAATTGTCCCGCGTCCCGGGGAACTTCCATACGGGACGGCTAGAGTCCCGTATTCTAGCTGATAACATTATTACACAGAACGAGACATTATTTTAAGGGAAAAAAATAAAGTGAAACAGAAAATGAAACAATGATCAATAAGAAAATCGTGTGGCAGCAAACGCAAAAATTATTTTCCTTCTGATTTGGTTTGTTTGTTTTTGTTTTGGCGGCAGACCATGAGGACCGAATGGTTGTTCATTCTTTGCTTATTGACTATATTGGAAATATAGTCATAAATATTGGAAATAAGTCTCTGCGCATGCGTCGTCAATCGCAATGAAAACAATTTTTATACTTTTAAAAGCGACATTTTGTGAGGTTCAATGCTTTGTTGCAATTGAATTTTTCAGATTTATCAAGAATAGACGTCTCAAAAATATCTCCCCCCCCCTTTTCACTCCTAGAAACCTGTCCCGTATTTACTGTTCTTTATTCTGGCAAGCCTGGTTGGCACACTATCACTCGTAATCAGGTTATCTTGTGTAAGAAATTATATGCTCCACGCGGTTACATTGCGTAACACTGGACAGGGATCCCAAGATTAATAACTGGGATCTCCATAATTGCGTAATGGGGCTTTCCGCGATTGCCTACTGCGCAGATGCATGAGAGCGCCTGAGTTCATATGGCTATAGACAGTCGTGAAGGCATGACTGGAAAAAACCTCCTGACCGAATAGCGGGATAACTTTATGGCATATCTTTTGACCGCTATTCGGGAAAAAGGGCAAATTGGCTGCCCATCATGTATATTGTGTCAGTGAGTAGAAAAATTAATTAGTTTGTGTGTGTTGTGAACATGGTCTCTTTAATTCTCTCCCTCTCCGAAAGTTGATTTATGGAAAATGTGAAAAAGAAGAAATGGCGAAGATCCTCTTCATCTTGCCAACTCTTTTGTTCAATTGCGCACTTAAACTCTTTAGTGATAAAAATTTCAAATGGTCAGAACTGAACAATGCAAAAACTTACCTCTTAGCCACCTAAGAAGAATGATATCGTTATCCTCTGGCTTAAGGTCGTTCCCAAGATTCTTTTTAAACTATAAAAAGGAAAATTTAAATTCGTGTGTTAAAGACCTTTGCATAATATTTTATCATAAAAAGAGCAACACAATATTTTCTTCTTAGATGTAATTGTCTGTGCTTTTGTAAAAACAAAAAATGCATTTTAAAAACGTTATTGACTCTAACATTGGTGGTCTAGTTTGCTTCTCTGCATTTAGTTAATTATTAACAATTGCTAATTGAATATGACAGTGACGGAAGAGGCAGTAAATGCATACTGCAAGATACCCCTCTTCTAGGGTAAATGAGACAGAACTTAAAGCGGAAAAATTGCTTCACATTTGGCATTAAGTTTGTTTCGATGAATTCATCATAGAATAAGGCCATATTTTCAGCTTGCAGTTGTAAATTTGTTCTTTAAATTAGATGGAAATTTTATTTAACTATGTAAATATCTTATATCCACTCACAATTACACTGTATAATGAACTTTGTCTCCTTAGATTAATGAAAAGAAAAATGGTAATTGTGATGCTTCTACAAAACAATCTCCGTATTTAATTTCCACTTTTAGTAAATTAAAATCCTGCACTTCTTACAGAACTTAACATACCTGTTTTAGGGCTTCTTTCTGTACATCATTTAATTCTTCCGCGTAATTTCCCATTGTGCCTAATCCAGCGGAGATAGCGCTGTAAAATAGAAGCTTTATTGTACCGTGGTATTTTTGATTGCTATTGATATAATGTACACAATACTTTTTTATGAGAAAGCAAGATATGTCAAACTAACAAAACATTATTTCGTGCTGATTCTTGAAGATTTGGTATCCATATTTGGCATGCATATTCAAATATGTTACTCAAATATAAAAAATATATTTGAATATGCACTGACAATCCAAAAGAATATTACATATCGTCGCCTTAGAACAATAGTAAGACATCTAATCCCAGTAATAACAGTAGGATATCTTTGTTGCTTTTTTGCGACGATATTTCCGAAAATTAGTTTCTCATTGCTAGTGTACTGCATAGAGTAAGGAAATTTAAAAGAGATGACGCGCCAATGGTAAAAAAGAGACGAAATTGAAGTCGTAGTGGATACATTGGCAAAAAATGGGCGGGATTATGATGATGTGGTCTCTTCGCGAGACTCTCGAGATTATCTTTCTTGACTAATAATAAAGCTGAAAGTCTGTATGTCTGGATGTCTATTACACGCATAGCGCTTAGACCGTTCGGCCGATTTTCATGAAATTTGGCACAAAATTAGTTCGTAGCATTGGGGAGAGCAACTTGAAGCAATTTTTCAAAAATTCGATTTTGTTCTTTTTTTATTCCAATTTTAAGCCATCATTGGTGGATTTAATTCCTCTGCAGCAAGACCGAGCGAATTACCATAACATGGTCGAGTAAATTACCAAAACATGGACGAGAAAATTACCATAACACGAACGAGCAAATTTACGATAAATTTTATCTTCCAACAATTACATTTCTTATGTTGTGAGGAATACCTACAGTTGAGGCAAACCTAACCTGTCAACGTTGTAATGCTGTGATTAAGATCTGTGTAACCTTCCCAATTACGTCTAGTTAGGTTTGCCCAAATGTAGAAGGATCTCATACATGGTCACGAATACAGGGGTGAAGGGCGAAAGTTATCAAATAAAACTGATTTATAGCGGAGAAACAAAAAGAAGGTAACGATTACTTGGTGACTGACAAATACAGAGAATTGATTTTAAGGTCATTTCATGGTATTTCGCCCAAATATAGAGCCTACAACATGAGACATTTTAGCCACAAGTATTTAATTTACTGTTTGATTCGCACATTATTTTATTTTGTCGGTTATTTTGGGTGTTGATGGGACTAACTCAAAATAAAATAATGTGCTAATCAAACATTAGATTGAATAGTTATGGCAAAAATGTCCGGAATCTAAATTTGGAGAGAGTACTGTGAAATGGGGCTTTACTTGACGAATGAAAAAGAAAACTGATTTTACGTGACGAATACAGATTTAAAAAAAAAAGCTGATTATAAGTAATGAATACAGAAAAGAAATTTGATAAACGATGGTGAAAACAGAGAACAAAACTGAATTACTTTCGTGAAGCGAATATTTTCAACTTTTAAAACATTTCCTTGATAGTCAAAATTAGCAAGGGAAATCTGATGATACATAATCGACAAATTAAACTTAAACGAGGAAATAAACATCTTTTAACGTCCAAAAATTAGTTAGATCTTATTTAGTTATCCTCTTGGATCTATTTCCTGGTTCCATCTTTCATCTTGGTGATCAAAAGCTGTAAGTCAATACAAAGTTTTTTCAAAGGAGAAATTAACTTTTGTGATTTACGATAACTTATTACCAAATTTGAGGCAGTTTAGAAGGACAATAAGTTACAAGAGGAAAAAACTAAATATAGAGTAAAATTTGTTTGTGTGATTGTCAGTAGAAAAACAGTTTCTTAATAATGAATTTTTTGTGTAAGTTTAAAGAAACTTCTCAATATTTAATTCGTTCAGCAAAATAGACTTCACCATATGGAAGATTTAATAATGATGAAAAAAATGAATAAAACGGAAACTAGCTAAAGTGTAGGACAAAACTCTAGAATGAATTTAGAGTACAGATTTTTCCCCCATCTTTTTCATACCTTTGTCCTACACTCATTTACCCCATTAGTTACACGTAAGTAAAAAGAAAAAGTACTTTATTAATTTTTCCCTTAAATCATTGCCCTAGTATGTTACCCATTAATTAACATACATAAGTAACTAGTGATCGAATGTACACAATTTCGTCCGCAGTTTTCTTCATTTTCAAAGTTTCTCTTTGTGTATTTTTTTTTTTTTTAATATTAAAAATATAGTGGTATACAAAGAAAACTATGCAGCTCAAAGTTATGTCCAAAATAATTTTCAAAGTCATTGCTCCATAATATACTATCTCAAAACATTCTTAAAATTTTTTGCTTAAAAGAACAAACCAAGATCACTTTATCTTAATTTAACTGTAAAGGAAGAATAATATGCAACCTTAATTTTTGAGTGTGGAGTTTCTATTTTAAGGTTAATAAAACGAGCATTTAAAGATAATGAATTTTCCGTGAAATTTTCAAAATTCCAAGAATTACTCTTTAAGGAAGTTGGTTCTGCGTCTTGAAAATTCACGAAATTTAACTCGTAACAAGAAGTATCATTAAATTAAAAATTAAAAAAAAAATGTTCGAGAAAAATATTCTTTGTACAGTCGAACTCTCTTATAGGGAGCCCTGTTTTAACGAAAACTTGGATTAGGAAATCAAAAAGACTTTGCTGGAACAATGTTAAGTCAATGAGAACAAAACTTGCTTTTAATGAGCAAATCCCGCATAAAGCGAGCAATATTTTTGTAATTCATAAAATGCCTGTTGATTTCCTTCTCAGAAAAAATTATTCTATTTTTGGAAAAAATCCATTAACATTTTGAATTCAACCGAAAGTTCGAGATAAGACATAAATCATGAGAACAAGTGATGCCATGGCATTTTTTAAAAAAATTCGTAGAGCAGAGGAGTATTTAAAAATTATATATTTGTCGAAGAGAATGTTATCATTTCTGAGAAATACTTACGAAGATATTGTAGCTGAAAGTCAAGAGAGAGGGGGGGGGGAAGGAAGCAACCACCGTAACGACAAATGTGAAGAATTCGAAGTTAAATACTTGGCTTCTAAAGTGCAGAAAAACTTCAAACTATTTTGAAGCCACGGATTCAAATGGCGGTGTTTTTCGGATCCCACATTCCTCAAAAACAATAACAATATAGAGCCAATAAGACAGTTCAAATCAAATAACCAACTTCTTTGGTCCTGTACAGAAATGTAAAAATAACAAAGCAAGCATGTATAAATTGTTATGTTTTTTTCGTGAACCCGTTTTTTACGAGCACGTGGTTATAACGAGCAAATAACGTGGTCCCTTCGCGCTCTTTATAAACGAGTTCGACTGTACTAAGTTTAAATCTGCGGCTTATATTATCTCCCGATTTCCTCCAACAACCACCGCATATTCTACAGCGGCGAAATATTGCTGCGCAATTTCATTGCAAATTCACTGCCGTTGACAAAGACGTGACAATAATGTAGTTCACAATTCGGCGGAAATGAAAACAACATTGAATGTCATAACATCATCAAACGCCATCAGCAGTTTTCGGTAATGATACGATAACATCAAGGATGTATGAAACCAAGAAAAAAAATGAAGAATTTTCCTGTTTAATCTATTTTAAATTGTTCTGGATTGCAGCGTTGAACTCTCGTCATCGTAGTTTAATAGGCAGGGTTATTCGAAAAGGATTGTTGGGTTTTTAAACGTGTATGTTTCTGACAGTAAAATAGGTACAAAAACGATTTTTTTTAAATTACATAAAACATTCTAAAGATGTTCTACGACGGAGGGGGGGGGGGGGGGGCTCCGTGACTATCTGTTAGAAGTCAGGGTTGCCAGGTGAAAATTCAGGAAAATAGCCAAACGGCTTTTTTAAATTGACCTAAAATAGCCAACTTGTAAGGAAATCGCCTTCCTTTCTAGATATTTTGGAAATCCTTACGGGGTGCACGACTTATATAATAACGAAAAAAGTTTAAAATAGTAGCATTCGAAAGAGTATATTGAGACTTTTTTTAATAATTAAATGACCCTGCACTTACAGACAGGCACGGATCCACGGGAGGGGAACTGGGGGAACGTTCCCCCTCCAAAATCCCAAGTGTACCTAAAAATTTTCAAAAGAGAGTACGGGAAAATAATTCCGTTTTTCAAAACTTGAACTATAAGAAAGGCGCCAGAAAAAGTAAGGAGAGAATTTCAAAAGCGGATCTAAAAAGAGGAACTGCTGGAATGTCCCCCCCCCCACACACACACTTTAGAACGTGAACTAAGGCACCAGGAAAAGCAATTAGGCAACAACAGAAACGGATCCATGGAGGGAACTGGGGGAACCTTCTCCTCCCCTCAAAACCCCCATATATACCTAAAAATTTTCACAATAGAGTGTAGAAAAAATCTTCTGTTTCATAGAACTTAAACTCGAGGAAAAGCTCCAGAAAATTCGATCAAACAACAGCAGAGGCGGATCCCTGGAAGGAAACTGGGGGAACGTTCCCCTTCCTCTAAATTCTCATGTGTACTTAAAAATTTTCACAACGTATTACAGCGAAGTTCTCCAGTTATATAGAACTTTAGCTTGAAGAAAGGCGCAAAAAAAAAAAAAGATAGGAGAGAATTGCAAAAGCGGATCTAAAGAGGAGAACTGGGGAATGTTCCCCTCTTCCCTGCATAAAAATAAATAAATAAATAAACACAAACCTGTTTAAACTGTTTTTTTGCATTTATTTGGTGAAGGATTGATCATTATATTTAAAGCTACTGCAATTCAGTGGCACTATTAGAGGTGGAGGCTGGAGGAAGGGGGGGGACACAGGGCGACAGGATCCGTGATCCCCCAGAAGGCCGAGTAGAATGTTTTTGTAAAACATTTCCTATTATTAAAGAGAAAAATAGAACGTACCTTGGAAACAGTCGCCTTTTTTAGTCGGTCTAAAAATAAGAAAGTCTTCATAATGTCGGAAGTCCGCTTCCTCCGCCAATACCTTTAAAGCGCGTCTCAAATCTTGTTTTCAGGACTTCAATTTTGAAAATTTTAAAGGGGAGAACTACCTAACACCTTGCATTCTTATAACATCGAGAATCGTTTAAAATTGCTTTTTTGGAGCTTCAATTTTGAAAAATTGCCAAACCCCTGACGTTACCAAATATGGTCTACAGTCATTTATTTAAGATGTCGATAACGAAAAATTTCCGGACAAGAGTCCGAATGCTCCTGTAGAAAATCTGAACATTGAAAAATTAAGGTTTTGAAAAATTGAATGAGGAAAGCGTTTAAATCCTTTATCACTAAATATCGCTCAAAAACTTCGTTTTCTAGGACTTCAATTTCGAAACATTTTTTGGGAAAAGCCCCAGAACCGTACTGCTCGAAGTATTGTCAAAGTTAGTCTGTAACTGCGTTTTTGGAAATTCAATTTCAGAAAATTTAGCGGAGGGATTTTCGATTTAAATCTATTTTACAAAAAAACGGAGGCAGCCCTCCAAAAAAATCCCACCTCTGACCCTACCGTCAATAAATATCGCCTATAATTGCGTTTTTAAAACTTTAATTTCCGCAGGCGGCCCCCAAACCTTTCTTTTTCGTAACATCACCAGAGGCCGTCTAAAACTGCGTCCTTAAGACTAAAATTTCAACATTTTTTTTCAACAACCGCCCTATCAGATGGTGAAAATTTTAAAAGTGCACCCTCTATAAAACTTTTGTGATTGAACCACTGGTGCAAATATTATTTCCTTTAAGCACATACAAATAGAAAAATGAACTAACTTTTTAAACTAATTATTTAAGAATTGTACTTTTAGAATTTGTAATGAATACATTTTTTTCATAAGAGGCATTAAGAAGCAGTAGATACGTTGTAAAACTCAATATTTATGGTTATTTTTTAATGAGTAATTTCATATAACTCCCCCACCCCCATAAACATACTTGCTAGAAAAGTTCCCCTCCCAAATCCATAGTCTGGATCCGCCCCTGCTTACAGAAAGTTTGAATGTACATAATTGTTTAAGCCTGTGATGCCTTTTTTACCTGAGGGCTGCGCCTCAAATTAAGATAAATCTCGCTGGCGAAAATTCAAACAAAACTTAACACTAGAATAACGGCGATCCTTGTATACCTAGAAATAAGGCGCGGGGGGGGGGGGGGGGGGAGAGAAGAAATCTGCATTGTTTCCTCCAGAATGGATATTTGTAAAAAATAGTTTAAAATAAACATATTTAAATAACTGCAGTTTATTTAAGGGATGCAGAGATTTTAAGGATGTATAATAAGCATTAAAAAAAGTTTCATGACCTTTAAAATAGCCAGTGCTGTTTTATTTGCATTTGAGAAACTGGCGGCTGATGCTCCTTTTTATGTACAGAAATATTGTGAATGCTTCAAGTTCATGCAACGGTATGTTCTAAGAGGCATTTTTGAGTGTCTTCAGCATTAGTATTTTCCGTTTTCCACGAGAAAGCACTTGACTCCTCCTTCGTCACGTGGTACCCGATGATTCTATTTCGCAGTTTTCGGCAGAAGGTATATTCGGATCACAGCATTTTGTTGTAAAAGCAGCAGTTCTTAAATTGTAAGAACAACTAAAATGACAACAGACAAGTGATGTAAAGGACACTAACACTTTTTCACACATTAAAATGCACGCCCAAGTTAAGGCTGTCTGGTTGACCCTTTTAGAAGCGCAAGGATTGCTTACCGATCACCCCCGAGTAAAATGGAAGTCTGCGTTCTAGAAGGGGGGGGGGGGGCGAAGTGCCTTCTCGTGAAAAACGGACAATAAATATATTTGCATCTCTGTTTTCTCAAAAGGCTCAAAATCACACGTGCCTACACTTTTAAGTATAACCCTTTAGTTAGGGGTTTAAAAAAAGGTTAAGTTTCTTGAAAACTTAATATTAATTTACAGCACTATTATTTAGGAAAAGTCAAGGAAGGATTAATCTTTTTATGAAAATACAGAAGAGTAATTAGCAAAAAAAGTTTGCTTGGGGTCAAAATCCTTCCGTAATTCTGGTGTTAAACATATTTAAAAATTTTTTAGGTAACATGGAAAAACATAGAGAGGGACCGAAAATTGCAAAAACAAAGAAGGGTTGTTACCTTAATTATTTTGTTAATAATCAGTTTGCATCACTTTTTCAGGAACCAGTTTCTGAGCAATATGATACCAAAGTTGTAACATTATGCTTAACCGTTAAAGAAATCTGTGTTAAAGAAATCGGAAGAAAAAAAAACAGCAGTGTGTGTGGAAAAACTTTTATGTTATTTAAAATGGCAACAGTATTAGCCAAGCAGTTTGGTATATATACCCAGTGAATTCATGTTCAAGTGGGTTAGTTCTGTTATGATTTTAATTTATGTTCGTTCATTTTAGTTCATAAATTTTTTAAATAAAATGTTATAAGTTAATTGGTTTCATGTATCTGTTATAACCGCGTGGCAGAAGAGAGTAGGAAGTTGTTTCTCGACAGTGTGAAAGTGGATAAAATTTGAACAGGATATGTAACTATGCAGTCGACTCCCGCTACAACGCGATTTGACTTACGCGAAGAAGGTTATAACGCGCGTTTTTCACGAGCAACGAATTTTATAGCTTTAGCGAATTTCTCACTCGCAACACAAACATACTTGGAAAGGAATCACGGTACTAAGTGTCGGTTTCGTAATTGACTGCTGAATATTGATTTCGTGTCGTCTGCCTTGTCTAGTGGTCAGAGATGTCTGACCGCGACAGGAAGGTCCGGGTTCGAATCCCGGCTCGGTCATGGACGTACTTTCTCTCTCCTGCCCTTGTCCTTTCTTTGTGTGAATGTGTTGTTCTGCTGTAAATGGTTGCCTACCCTATAAACGGGTTCTTATGGCATGTGTGTACTGTGGAAGTCGGACTTCACACCAAATTACGGTACAGTTGGGAAAGTGAAGCAGCGCACCCCAAATTGCCAGCCTAGCTGGCACACGACAACAACAACATATTGATTTCGTGAATGTACTTTCATCCTTTAAGCATCACTGACTGCGCAAGTTTCCACACCGCACTAGTCCAAACATAACTTTATTAGTGTTTATAAATAACCACTCCACATTTTTCATTTATTTGTGCTTTATATGAAAGGTGATGACATAAGCATGGCACCTAGGCACGTTGTTTCATCTAAAGTTTGTGAAGAACAATAAGCGAAAGTTTGCGACAGTTTAAGAAAAACATATTAGAATAACGATCTGATTGCGCATCATAAATCATCATCTTCAATTTTTAAGTTATAAATATAACTATAACTGTACCTACTGTGTGTGTACGGTGCAACATTTTATTATTACCACATACTGTACGTACCGTACTGTTTTATTTTATGCCTCCCTCTCTCCAATTTATCATTGATTTTGTGCATCGATGCAGTATTTTATGTTGAATAATGCAGTTTTTTTTCAAAAATACAGTAAAAGTTCTGCTCCTTATGTAAGAAACGGTAATAGAAAGTAAAACAATTGTCTAAAACAGTTTGAAAGGTATTTAAAAGATGTCCAGAATAGTTTGATATTATGTTAAGAAAAAAAATCATATACATATCCTTTTCCACAACGCAAAATTTCGACTTACGCGAGGAGTCTTGGATCGCATCCCTCGCGTAAATCGGGATTCGACTGTATATTTAGGAAGAGTGTGAACTAATAGTAGGAAATGAAAAAAAATAATCAAAATTTAAATTTGACGCGAAAACTTCTTTTTGTCCTAATAATTTAATTGACTATTTCCTGAAATAGTTAGGCTTGCTAATAGTATTGCTTTTTATCAAGAAGTATCTAAAATGAAACAGGTTAATTTTAAATAATACTGCAGTAGTTTCTATTTGATCAGATATTGAATTCAACGGAATTTCGTGAAAAATATACAAGAAAGATATGTAAACAAACAGGAAGTTTGAATCATTTAAAAAAAAAAAAAAAAGATTTTGTTTCTTTGAAACTAACTGAAATGAAATGAATAGCTGGGCCATTCCACCGTCACGTGCGGGACAAAAAGACGATTAAATTTCTTTAACATTTTGTCATATCTCTTAATATTTTTAATGAAATAGCAGAAAGTAAATTTTTTAAATCTTTACAGTAGATACAAAGATACTCCTGATATAGTTAAATGACATAGTTATATTTTCGTTAAACAATTTTGCTATTTAAAATTTATTATTATTATTATTATTTTTTTTTTTTTGCATGTGTCACGTGCAGAACATCCAAAATCAACTTCTTGTAACTTGCTTATGAATTAGCTAATATATTTGCTCTTTTAATATATAAATGCTAAAATAAACTGTAGACTTTGAGAGCAAAGATTCCAATGTAAAAGGTCATTTGTTGAGAAACAATAGTTTAAACCATTGAAAAAAAAATATGTATTGGACCATTCCACGAAAAAGTAGTCACTTTGTCCCGCACGTGACGGTTCGTATATTTCATTAAAAAGCAATTACCTAAAAAGGTAATGACGAAATCTTTTGCTTAAGGAATCACATATTCGTTTGTAATTTCTTAAGCAATAAAAGTTTTACCATTATCCTTTTAAGTAATTATTTTTAGTGAAATATATGAGCTGTCACGTGCGGGACAAAATGACCGTTTTCCGTGGAATGACCCAGCTATGAATGTCTGCAATAAGGAAAAAAACAGAAAACTTCTTTTTTTCAAAACTTTTACTTCATTTCGTTATCTAAACTATATCATTGCATGTGCAGGCGATAAGGAAAAAAAATGTCCCAACACATTGTTAACTTAATTGATTAATACAAACAGCAACAAGTGATTTCCCACAAAATATCAATGAAAGAAAGGAAATATTCCATCCCTAATAAAATAACAGGCCATAAGGAAAGGCAATGAAGAGTTTGTTAGTTGGTTTTTAACACTTTTTCAATGACCCTTGAATATAAATATGAGAGATTATCAATTATCTCTTGTAGAGGAGAAAAACATGCCTCGAGGATTATGCAAGGAGAAAAGTCCGTTTTACGACTTCTAGAAGCCACACTCTCTGCCTAAATCATACTCTTGTTTTTTTTCCCCTCATCAAGGTCTATTGTAGAGAATGTGAGCCGATGATTGGAGCATAAGATTTTTTTTATTTTCATCTTACAATGCATATGCTATGAGTTATACTACTCGCTGGTGAATTTTTTCTTTCTTGTAAAAAATAAACCGTCATAAATAAGGAAGCAGTTGAAAAAAAAAAGAAAAAATCTGTAAATTTTAAGGCATGACTGAAATTTTTTAAATGTATTTATTTATTTTTTTAGCAAAAAAAAAAAAAAATACGTTGATACTTTTTCGCAAAAAATTTTTTTCGTGAAACAAATTATGAATAAACACAGCCTTTTACAAAAATAATACACCATTATGGATGGACAATATTTCTTGTTAAACATCCGTGAAATAAATACAAAGAATGACAAGAAAGTTACATAACTATTTTATGCGAAAAAATTACATTTATAAATTTTGGCTGATTTTTTTTCCCGTAAATCAAAGTTTAAATAAATTTGAACTTTTATCCAAATAATAAGCTATTAAGGCACGATGTCTAATTAACAATTCAATCAATCCACCAGAAAATAAATTAGTAGCTATTTTATGCGAAAAAATGTCATCTTTGATTACTCGCACAAATTATTTCCCCGTAAATCTAAATTATCCACGCACAAATTGTTATATAAAATTATTTAAATTTTTGCCCAAGCAAAAATTCATTATATATGGATAGTACTTCTTGGAAAAATTCTACGAAACAAATGTGTGATATGAACAAAAAAAAAAGCCATACTATTTTATTCTAAAAATATTTTTGAATATTTAGAATTTTTCATTAAAATTTTTTTTTGGGGAATCAAATTATTGACGTAAAAATTTTGATGCATAATTACGCATATTAATAAAATTTTACTTAAATAATAAGGCATTACAGACAGATAATATTTCTTGCAACAAAGAATGAAATAATTTTAAGATTTGATTGAAATTGAACCATGAACATCAAGGGGCCCATATTCAAAATTTTAAGGGGGGGGGGGGCTCAAAAAATTTTCCCATAGTTTAGCAGAATATTTTCCCCATGGAAACCGATTTCAGTACAGATTAGAGACATTAAAATTTGACATTTTTAATAACTTATTCATTAATGGCTGGAAAAGAAATTTTTATACATAATTGCAAAGAAAAAAGCACTAAAATCAAGGAAGTTCTCATTTAAAAGGGGGGGGGGGCTTGAGCCCCCCTTGCCCCCCTATATGGGCGCCCTTGATGAACATACAAAACCTTTTGCTAAGGTTGAAATCTCGAAGGAAATATTCTTTTATGAAGAAGGTTTTTCCATTTATCATGAAGAAAATATGAAAGAAAAAGAAAAAAAAAAAGGAAGGATAGTTAAATAAACATTTTAGTTCTTTGGAGATTTTTCACTTCAAATATTATTTAAAACATAAAGAAAGAGATTTATGGTATACTTTTATCAACGTAAAAACCTACTGTTTCCTGTATGGAAATTTACAAACATGATACCATGTATTTAAAATTTCTTTGTTTGAAACATTAAATTTTAAACCAAAAGTTTGCAAGTTAATTTATATAAATTTTCAACTTAAATTTATAGTTACATTTGCGGTAGTGAGAAGCAAAGGGATGCAAGTGGCAACATTAAAAATTTGGAGATAAGCAGTACACATGGTAGGTGAACCTTTCCTCTTGGGGCAACAGATTGTACTAGTAGCCCTGGTAGGTGCTGCTGTATAGCATGATTTAGAAAAAAAAATCAATAAAAGCCTACCTAGAAGCTAATCTTTAAACGCGTTTTACTCGAAACTTAAAATAGTCCACTTGCATCCCTTTGCTTCTCACGGCCTCATTTGTAATTTTTAAATATTAAGTTTTTATAATTTTATAAACTTATAATTTTAATTGAACATGTAAATTACAAGAAAGATTTTTAACCACCAAGTTAAAAGAAAGGAGATTTGGTAAAAACAACAAATAAAATATAGCTTCCATGTTTTATTAAAGAATCAATTTTAAAAAATGTAGAGGAGATATTTAAAAGTTAATGGTTAACTGTTTAGTAAAAAAAAAAAAAAAAAAAATTTTACAAAAAGAAAAGCATTATTTCTATCAAATATAAAGTATATTAAGTAAAATGATTCAATACTTTACTGAACGTGGAAAAATACTTCCTGAAACTTCAAAACGATTTTTTTGGAATAAACTACGAACGGTATTTACAGGTTAACAAGGCAAAAAATGCATTTACCATTTTTTATTTGAAAAAAAAAAAAAAAAAAAGAACTTTTCAATGAAAACCATTTTCGATACAAATTTTATGAATTGTAACCCTCTGCTTATGATAAAATTTTTCTATTAGCAGTTTCTTGAACAAAACATTTAGCAATAAAAAATAAAGTAGAAATAGCAATACTTTCTTGAAGTATCTTTATCACTTTTTAACTCACCTAAAATCAGGGCAATTATGGGCTTTAAATATACCTAATTTCACTTAAATCAGACAAAAGTTTTACTTTAAATCAAATTTCAAATAATCGTTGACGTAACGACGAATAGGAGAGTCCCCCCAAAGGACAGTCTCTTCGTCTCTAAGCAAGATATGAGTATGCTTAAACATTTCGTATCTACGTACATCGTATCAGTACTGGTATGTAAGGAAAACAGAAAGAAAATTTTTGAAATGCCATTCCTTGGGTGGCTGTAATACCTGGGGGGCTCTAAAACCATCATATATCGTCTCTTGACAAACACAGTGGGGTTGCTATTGGGTTGCTAAGTTAGTGCTCTTATATCTATCCTGTCTCTTTAACCCCCTTTTTTTCTGCATTTAAAAAGAGGGAAAATAAGAAGAAAAAAAGACACAAAAATGTTAAGGCGAAAAACAGAAATAAGAATAATTTTTCTCATGAGTTATTCTTCTTTCTTCTGTTTTCACCTTACACAACAGGATGTAATTAACCTCAGAGAGTGGAACAATTTCTCTGCGCTGAAAATGTTCGGAATGGGAAACATTTTGAGAGGAACATTTCTCAACATCGTTCCTGAAAATCACCATTTTTAACCCCCGACACACAAAGGAAGGGGGTTTTTAAGTTTGACATGTCTGTATCTTTGTTTCTGTCTGTGGCACTCAAGGGCTTAAACGGATGGGCCGTTTTTGAAAAACTCTTTTTTGTTCGATAGGAGAGTTGGTTAAGAGTGTTCTTAGCTAGGTTGCGTCTTCGGATGACATTAATCAATGAAGATATTCATTAAAAACCTCCAAAAGGTTTTTCGCCATTTTTGCAGTGAAAATGTCTTTAAAATTTTTAAAAATTAGTACCAAAATAAAGAGGTTTTTTTTTTTTTTGCGTCTGATAGAATGTGTTTGGAACTTCCATGTTGTATAGAATTCGAATTATTACGCTTTTTAAAGTTGATTTTAAATACGGCTAGGCCTTTATTCAGCGTTTGGTAATCGAACTCGATGTTGGCCGACAAGGAAATTAAAAGCAATGGTTAAAATTTTTATCTGTTACCAGTTTCTATTTCTTATCAAATAAAATATTTGCAATTGATTTTTAATGGTATAGGGCTTTTAATAGGATTTTCAATTTTCCCCCTTGACATTTGCGACCCAGTCAGGGGTTTTTAAAAATTTTAAATTTAGTTACTTGTTGGAATTACGTTAGTCTGGCTCTAGGAATCGCAAAAAGTCGAGTTTTGTTACTAAAGAGAAGAGCTATTAAGCTGTGGTACGTAATACATGTAGCATCATGTATAATTTATTATGATTTAATAACTCTTATATACTTAGTAACTATTATATTATATTATGCTTAGTAACTATTACACGTAATAACGGACGTTAGAAAAACTGAGTGCCAAATACTTGGCTGGGCTTCGTGTGTATTTGCATTTTTTACACACCCGAAAGGAAAGTCAAATTTACACCGTCCACAAACGAACAGTATTTGATATTTTAGTAAGCACGTAAATATTTGCAGTGTACATTTTTTTTCCCTTTCTAATGGGGCTGAGGTAGAGGCCTTTTGCAGGCCTAGTGCGATCCCCGGCGAAACAAGCACTCTTTCACGTGGCACCACTTTCGGTGCGATGCCATTGCCACGAGAATTTTGACGCCCAGTTTCCCTTCTAGATGGAGGCACCTGGGCTCTATTCGATGCGAAACAGCACTGGGAATTAAATTTTTCCAAGAGATACTCCTTGCCAAACGAGTACTCGAGAGATCTTTTACATGCCGCATAATCATACGACATGGACGCTGTAGATTTCCGGCATCTTGAAAATCCACCGACTGGAGCCCGGGCCAAACCTGCGCCTTAGAGCGTATGGAACCATCGTCTAACCACTACACCACTCTGTCGGTTTGTACTCTCATGCTTGTACCTCTGTAGGCATGGTAAAAATCAGAGTGGTGTAAGGCATTGTAAATTTATTTCGAGTAAGGGAAAGTAGAGGAATACCGCTCAATTAGGTGAGAACATGATCAGCAAGTCAGATTTGCAAAAAAAAAAAAAAAGTATAACTATAAAGTGTTTGTAACAGTTTGCAATCTACTAGTTTGCATAAAAGTTTCTGCCATTTCTTTTATCGCTGATTTAACTACACCATTAATCGGTCGGTTTACTTCGGTGATGCCAGACATGGTAAGGTAATTGAGCTCAAAGCTTGGGTACAACATTTAAGCATCACATAACTGATGTACGGCACAGGAAGAATGAAATGGGCACTTTTCCAATTATATTATTACTATAAAGTCGCCCGTCAAGGTATGACGGGGGAAAATTGCTTCTACTCTTCTACAGAAGCAATCCTAATTCCAGTGGATTAACCCTAAAACCTCAGTAGATAGCGTTAATAGTTGACCCCTTTTTCGTTTCTTCACTCTCCTAAAATGATAGTCTTACCAGTAAAACAGTTAAGTGACCGGATCCAATTCAGCCTTGTCACAATAGAGCATTTCCTTGCATGTCAAACGTTGTTAAAAAGTATTATCAAATCATCATGCCGTGGAGCGAGTTTCATTGTTGACGTCAGGAGCGTTACTCGATGATTCGCTATTATATATTAAGGATTACTATAGAAGTACCTTTTTTCATACTACCTGTGCGATATGCAGTTGTGTGGGCTCTTCATACCTCTAAACATTTTTGACCAGTCCATGTGGCTTTATGCGAACACTTTCCGCTTATGGTAACCACTCATTGAGTACAGCAAAACCACATTTTGTTGTCTATCCCGAATTCTCCACAAAACAGCAGATTTCTGTCTAAATATCCTATTTGATAAGAAGCATATCATCTGACTCATCACCATTATCGTCAGACAACTGAGGCTCATCAATGTGAGCTGGTTTCAACGCCTTAAAGCTGGTGTCATATACTAACCTGCTCACGTGAGCGTCATCACCCTTCATCTCCATGTCGGATTTGAATACATTATAATCGGCATGAAAAAGCTATACAAAATTGAAAACATAAACGGAACTAAAGGGCAACTCAAATCCATGCTACATTAACTAAAATCGTCATTTTTTTTGACTTACTCCACTATTGCTCTCCCTGCTCCATTTAAGCATTAAAAAACGAGCTGATGTGTGCACCATATGACTTCCTTTTACGCCAATTCAATGATAATAGTGCCTTGGAGTAAGCAAAGAAACACTTCAAATATGGTTACCCCAAGTTTGTTGCGAACCAAAGCAAAAAAAAAAAAAAAAATCTAATTTGAATTCTGAAACTTTGAATTCAAATTATGTTTTTCGCAATCACGAGTTGCGACAAGACCCTACTCATTAGAGTTATTGTTTCTAGAAATGCCCCCCCCCCTAAGCATGTCCCTCCCCCTGGGTGGTTATGTGTGTATAGTTGTGTGTTTGTCGGCTTAAGTGTGTGCACGTAGGCCTGTGTATGTGTGTAAAGGCGCTCACGCGTTGGCGAGTGTGTATGAGCATGCGTGTGAAGGACATGGACGCCACCACCCAGCAGAAGTGGATTCCGGGGGACAGTGCTCAGGAACAGAGCAGCCGTGCCGCCGCCGCGCCGGTGGTGCTGCTGGTCCAAGCTGAAAAATAATCCAACGTCAAGGACTGTCAAATGAGAACAATAAGCAATCGTGATTGCTCAAAAAAAAACAAAAAAAACATTTTATACAGATTAATTTCCCCAATATTAGACATTTTAATGTGGTTCAATGATTGACGCTCTAAATATAGCCAATAGTAGCCAAAATGAAACCAGATTTAAAATAAAACGCCAAATTTGTCGCCAAGTTGGTGACAAAAACTAGGCGACCAAAAGCTTGGCGATATATCGCTAAGTGTTTGCCAAATTATGACACCACTTGAGTTTGCATTGAAATTAACAATGATTTCCCCACAAAAAGGTGTAAAAGACCCCCTTTGGAACATCCGAATGTATGCAACCAAAAGGAAAGGCGCACAACTAGACCCCACAAGAAGTCTACGTACCAAATTTTAACTTTCTAGGACATACCGTTTTTAGTTATGCGAGATACATACGCATATACATACGGATGTCACGAGATAACTCGTTGTAATTAACTTGTGGATCGGTCAAAAAGGATATTTCGGCCGTCTATACGTTCATAGGCGTATATCCACGTATGGTGGGGTAGGAAAAAAAACTCAAAATTCATTCGGAGGCGAGCAGAATGAAAATTAAGGCCGATATTTGGGTGACATTTTTTTTTTAGCGCGAATCCAGTACTTCCTTTACTTCGTAAAAGGAAGTAAAAACGTCCTATTTGTCATTGTAAAGTCAGAAATCAAGGTCATGTCGCATGACTTATCAACTTTGCAACATATTCATCAATTTTAGCGCCCCCCCCCCTTTTCTGAACCTCATTGACAACTACTGATATTTCCCAAGTGTTTCATTTTGCGTGTCATTTCCCTACCACATTGGCAACCTGCAATTGTTGTAGGTAATAGCACTGTTGCCGCATAATTTAGTGTAAGTTTTTTCCTTGTCGAGAAAAAGTAAATTTCAAATGCTAAAATGTGCCACCGATGCAATGTGTGTAAAGGTCATTAGCATTTGCTACCGTGACTGAAACAGTTCGATCGCAAATGGTTGTCTCTTACTGCCCAACTATCACGAAAAAATTTGCAATTTCTTTATGGTGACTTGTTGAATGTTAAAGTTTATATTTCAATTTCTTTACTTACTGAATTAGGACAAGGGAGTTCTACAATGGGGTCGTTTCCAAAATTTTAAAAGTATTTTTTTCTGAAAGAGCATGCTTAAAAATATAGGATCTGATTATTTTTTAAATAATTTGTTCAAGTTTAATATTTTAAAAAAATTACTTAAATCGGTGTGCTTTCATTGTTTACGTTTCTGTCGTGTGACATCACAAATGATGAAATGCCATTCAGTGTTGCCATTCACGGAAAAAAATATTTAATTCGCATCTTTACTCACGTGTATTGGCAACGATAGGGTTGATAGCAAGCGTAGAGCGCAATATTTAATTCGCTTCTTGATTATCATAACGTGCAAACGTGGTAGAAGGTGCGCCAAATTGCTTCATTTGTGACGTCATAAAGACCACGCCTTGTTTTCAAAATCGGACATTTTAAAAAAATAGTTAAAAAGTAACTGTTGGGAAAATGAAAGTATTTTCTGGGTTCATGTTATTTTTTTTTTACTCATCCTATCAATTTCAGTGACTAAAAGTAGTAATTTTGACTGAAGGAAACAACCCCATTCATTTAAAAAATAGAATATGTACGTTTTAACTTTGTGATAATTACACAAGGGTAATTATCAGGTAGGGTTACGGTACCAGTAGTAGTCAAGGGTCCTGTAACAGACAGTCGTACGTTTGGATTGAAATAATAAGAATTTTAGGTGGGCAAAACTGATGTTGCTGCGACCCATGAATACGGTGCAACCATGTAGTGTTTATAGCTTGACCACGAAAAGAAGGCGGATGACCTTAAAGCAAAAACATCATTTGTATCATTTCTATTAGGTTGTTTGTTATTATTTTGGGGGATTAGCGAGACCATGCCTCTTTACTATTTGGTCTTTTCTAGCAGATTCTACTTTTTACAAATGATACAAATGATGTTTCGCTTCAAGGTCATCCGCCTTCTTTTCGTGGTCAAGCTTTATCAGAGTGAATTTTATGAGTCAGTTGGTATTTACAAGGCAGTGGTGGCAGGTTATGATCAGTTACCACGAGATCTGTCGGTGTTTCATTTTCATTTGAGTTCAATGAAGTTTTAGACCTAAAAATAAAAAAAAAACTTTTGCACATTTAGAAGAGAAAAGGGAAATTCTGTATATTACTCGTTCTTTCCTCATCCTATCTGTTACTTGGTATCATCAGAATTGTCGGTGTCTGTTACTGGAGGTTGGACCTTTTCTTGAAATTGAGCAAATTAAAACAGGATTAACTAATTCAGAGAAGCCAGAAGCAGCCAAACACTAGATGAGATGTAGTTGCATGAGAGAAAAATACTTTAAAAAGCCTAAATACGAGGGCAAATCAAAAAATCTTTGCGCCTATTTTTTTAAGCCAAAATATGGCTGGGAATGCAAAACGAATATGTACATTCCCAGCAGTGACAGCTCCTTAACCGAACCAGCCGTATCTGCTTTTTGTTCAGAAGAGCGGAGCTGCTATCAGTCATTTAAAGCCCTGGATTCCTAGAAGCGAAATCACCGAGCTTTGGCGTCGCTACTCGGCGTGACGCTGAAATCAAAATCAAGTGATTCCCGCGTGGCCATTCACGACGTCGATTTCGCTCGGGCGCGCATGCGCAGAAGAATCAACTTTTCCTCTCGGCGATAAGCGACGCCGAAGGTCGGCGATTCGCTCCTAGGAAACCAATGCTTTAAGCCTTGGTTTCCTAGAAGCGAATCGCCGATCTTCGACGTCGCTCATCGACGTAACGCTGAAATCAAAGTCAAGTGGATTCCGACGTGACCACTCAGAACGCCGAATTGGCTCAGGCGCGCATGTGCAGAAGAATCAAGTTTTCGCCTCGGCGAGGAACGACGCCGACGCTAAGCGTGTTCGCTTCTA
Organism: Uloborus diversus; assembly: GCF_026930045.1. Classification (NCBI taxonomy): domain Eukaryota; kingdom Metazoa; phylum Arthropoda; class Arachnida; order Araneae; family Uloboridae; genus Uloborus; species Uloborus diversus. The sequence continues at coordinate 27,542,467 of NC_072737.1, read as the reverse complement.
GGAAACCAATGCTTTAGATGACGGTCCGTCTTCAGACGTCCACAGCTTATGAGCAGCGAACGAGCGCAGTTATTCGTTTTCTATGGAGCAAAAGAGACAAACGCCCCTTGTGTCTCTTCAAGTGAGTCTCCAAGAGAGACACTTCCCCGTGCGTAAGGAACATTTCCCTGCGAATTGCTAATTGCGTTTGTCCCTTGCTCCACATAACATTTCGCTACTCATTAGCTGTGGACGTCTGAAGACGGACCGTCATCTTAAATGACTGATAGCAGCTCCGCTCTTCCGAGCAAAAAGCAGATACGGCTGGTACGGTTAAAGGAACTGTCACTGCTGGGAATGTACATATTCGTTTTGCATTCCCAGCCATATTTTGGCTTTAAAAAAATAGGCGCAAAGACTTTTTGATTTACCCTCCTACATTAAAAGGTTCAGAAAATTGAGTTAAACTGAGAGCGATGTCTTAAGCATGTCTGTGACTTTTGCCGTTACCCTAAATATGGGTAATTACTAAATTTTTGATGGTGCTTTTATTCTAAAGAATAAAGAACTGGAATAATATGGCTATATGTGTTAAAATGATAAATTATTTTTAGTTGGTGCAAACTACTTGTAATAAATAGATATTACTAAAAAAAAGCATAAAAAAGAATCACAGTTACTAAGTTGAGTTTACTTCCGAACAACCCTTCTGTTCTTGCAAAAATTTTCGCGACCTACCACTGTTTACGTTACGCATTAGAACTATTTCTACCTTTGCTCTGTTTTTAGTCATTCCGATGCAGACATCACAACATCACACTCCAATGTCCCCCGGGGCCAGGGCTGCTAGATTTAAGAACAGTAAATACGGGACAGGCTTCTAAGAGTGAAAGGGGGGGGGGGGAGTATTTTTGTGGTTGAGGGCAGTTACTGGTTATGGTGTATTTTTAAGGGGTGATAAACAATCGTGTTTCAATAGCTTTCGAAAGATTCCTCTCAGTATGTTTATGGGTAAGTAGATTTTTGGAGGAACTGTAACTCAAAGAATAAAACAAGCAATAGAACGAAGTTCCCTTGAAATCCGGGACGTCTGGCTGGCAATCCTGCCTGAGAACAACCTTTGATAGTGGTTTAATCGGTTGGATGAAGGCCCTGAAGACAGCTCTGTTTTTTGATCCAGACCAGAAGCCAAGCAATGCCCTGGTCCAGCACCCCTCTAGGTATTGATTCACTTGGAGTACTTTGTCATCACGGCATATTTAAAGTGCTCCTGTCACCAATAACGAGCATGGTAGATCTTCGACCGGTAAGCATCAATCCCGGAACCCGTCGGTTACATGTCCGACGCCTTACCGATCAGACCACAGCGACCTATTCACAGGCACACAGCCCTATTTTGGACAAGTTGTAAGAGCTCTATTCCCCGATGTGTATTCACGAAACAAATAGACAATTAAGAGATTACTGGTTTCTAGCTAAATTTCTTACTGGAGGAAGTACAGGCTGGTATAATAGTTTTGCCCTAATAAAGAAAATTCATTAAAATTCAGTCTCTTGGGTGGTATTTTTGGATAAATCCTTTTGTGTGTGTGTTTCTTTTGTATTACGTATGTGTATTACATTATTATTATTATTATTTTATAATTTAAAGCTAGTTGTAATTTCTTTCCGAGAGACGATACTTTTCCAATATTAACATCATTTTCCCTTGAGCAGGAGAGGTTTGTATTTGCTTTTTATTAGCCCATTGGTTAGAAAATTTCTATAAATTTGAACAAATTTAATCTCGCTGGTTTCTCTTATTCGTTTTCGCTTTCGTTTCAAAATTCTTTACAATTGTAATTATGTAAATATATGAAAATATGTTTCAATTGATCATGCTTCATCTCTTCGCAAATTGCAAAACTCCAAGGCACTATATAGTTTCCAAATGATATCTTGGCAAGCATAATGCCACATAGCGAGACAGAACAGCAAACCAATACTGGTGACAACCAATTACCATTTGTTATACTTAAAAAAAAAAGCCAAAATTTAGTACAGTTGAGACGAATAGTTAAGAAAGAAATTATAAAGTATTACTGAAATTGATGGTTGTCAAAAATTGTTCATAGGACAAATACATTCGAAATTACGCTCGAAATTAACTGTCACAAAAGGGATTGTGATGATCACGGAAATAGAAATGATAAAAACTTGTCGCACAAAAGCGCTCGAAAATGCGATTCATCTCACCATCTAAATGACAATATCATTTTGCAATCTTTCCGCTACTTTTGTTTGATGATATTCTGTTAGTTCGTGCTTTTGAAGCCAAATTTTTGCGTCAATAGATTGATTTTAGTTCTATATCATGGAAAAAGAAATGTACACTTAAAATATATATGTAGATATTTAATAAGTTAAATTGAAAATTCTTTAATTGAAACTACGAGTATTTATTATTTTCAGGTAATATCGAAAATGCTGGAATTTTACCTCAGCAAATACTGGTATTACGAAACTGCAAAATTGCTCGAAATACCGGTATTCGGTATACCGGTATTGCAATCGCTAGTTACAACTGATAAATTGAGCAGTTAAACTTGTAAAGTACGTGTCAGTATACGTATTTCACTCTCATTCAGTCTCCTCTGACAGTTCAACTGTGATGAATGAAATGAATGATCAATACCGGTGTACCGGTATTGCAATCGCTAATTATAACTGAAAAATTGAGCAGTTCAACTGTTAGTACGTGTCAGTATACGTATTTCACTCTCATTCAGTCTCTTCTGTCAGCACAACTGTGATGAATGAAATGAATGATCAACATCGGTATACCGGTATTGCAATCGCTAGTTATAACTGATACATTGAGCAGTTCAACTGTTAGTACGTGTCAGTATACGTATTTCACTCTCATTCAGTCTCCTCTGACAGTTCAACTGTGATGAATGAAATGAATGATCAATACCGGTATACCGGTATTGCAATCGCTAGTTATAACTGATAAATTGAGCAGTTCAACTGTAAAGTTCATGTGAGTATACGTATTTCACTCTCACTCAGCCTCCATTGTCAGTTCAACAGTGATGAATGAAATTTCAATTTCCCTTTAATTGAAAAGCTCAAATAAAATTGCTTGTGTGAGGATTCAACTGTATAGTTCTCAGTTCAATTTACATTAGGAGCATGTACACTTGATTTTTTAATATCTTTCTAAACTACATAATTTACTGTATCTTTCTCCTTAATCAAAGAAAAATCAACGGAAGCAGTTTTTAGTGCACGGTTTCTGTCCAACTTAAATAACATAATTCCTTTAATAAGCTGATGTCGGAAGATTGTCTTTGTAACATGAAACTGAACGTGTGTGGGTGGTCTAATGACCCGGCTTCAGATTTTGTGCTTTTTAAAGATTTTTCATTAATGCTACGTCTTTAAAATTTTAATCTTTTTATAATCCATTATTTCATCATGCTTATCACTTACTACACAAAAGTAACATAATTGCGGAGAATATGTTGCATTTGTATTTCCCGTTTATGTCTTATCTTTGTAGACATTGTATTTCGTAGTTTCCTTCTAATTCACTTATCTTTGTGGAAATTGCATCAAAGATCAAACCCAAAGAGACATATTCTTCTCGTGGTTATGATAATCGTGTAGCTTCTATAAAATACTTATCTTTGGATATTATACTATCTCGACTAGCTACACTTAAATCTAGTTTTTGAAATATTTATGCTGTTATTAAAATTAACTTAAGTTAACCCTTAGCTAGTCAGGTGGGTGTCTTACACCCCAGAAGAATGATACTTTTGCCTTCAAGCGTTTCGCAATGTACATATCTGGCTTCATATTTCTGCCACTTAGGGCAGGGGTTCCTAAATTGGGTGCCTCGGCACCCTGGAGTACCACAGGTAGAGGTGAGGAGTACCACGAAGTGTCCATGGTATTAATGTCTATGAAGCAACAATGCTAATTCTTCAAAGAGTGCAGCGAATCGAAAAAAAAATGGGAACCCCTGACTTAGAGTACTGCTTCATTTGTACAGGCTGAGAGTAACTGATGGACTAGATTTCAAAACATATTTTTGAAACTACTGCACATATAGCAATAAGTAATACATGGAATTAAAAATAAATATGTATACCATTTTTTGTCCGATAAAGTTACACAAATGTTCAATGAGTTGCACATTGTGCGAAATGTTCAATATCAAAGAACTCAAAGTTGGAGCCCTCGTTGTGGGACAACCATTTTAGAGTATCACACTTGAGCCTACTTAGAACTCGAGCTCCACTCGAGCCTACTTAATATCTCAACTTTAAACGAGTTTTACCCAAAACTTTGAAAAGTCCACTTGCATCCCTTAGTTTCTCCCTTCCTCATTTGTAAATAAATGAACTCAGTTTAAAATCATCGATAACAGCATATTTCTCACAATAAGAAAAACACGATTTAAAATTAAACCTTTTTGCAAAAAACAAACGTACGTTTCTCATTTTTCAGAAAAAAAAAAAAAAAAAAAATTCGAAAAACATAAAAGATATGAGTGCTTTACATTATTGATTGTGGAATATTAAAATACAACACTCCTTTTGTCTTCTCATATTAGATTTCCTTACGACAAGTTACACTTTTCAATTCTATCAAAGAAAGGAAGAAAAAAATATAACACATATTTCAAAAAGTAATAACTATTTTAAATTTGACAGACAGTAAGTGTTATTTACGCTATTTAAAGCGCACGGAACAAAAGTACGAGCAAATTTACCATGTTCAAATAAGTCCTAAAAATTAAGAAATACATTATCTTTAATTGGTATTACTAAAGACATTGAGACCACGAGACTCACCTGTTGAAGCTAAGGTTTACAAACAAACTTCAGTAGAATAAACAAGTCTCTCCGCTCTTCCAGGCGAATGCGTGATCCTGCAACCTGATATACACTCTTTCGAACAAAAACTAGTATTCGAACTCAACGTCCTTGGTTAGCAAAGCAACCATTCCCCCCCAAAAGAGAGAGAAAGAACAACACAACAGAATTTATTTTCTGGAATAACACCACGTCATGGCCGTTCCTCGAAGCTATTATCGAAACAAAATTGGAGAGATTAGTTGGACAACACTTAGGAGGAGGGGGGGGGGGGTAATAGAAGATTGCAGCCCAATTACAAGCCCTGTGTGACCAGGAAAAAATGTGTTCCATCTAAACGTTAAAGTGTACATTGCAGAAATGACCTTTACGAGTGCTGTATTTGTTTTAGATTTTTAAATTGAGCATGGAAGGGGGAAAACAAAGCGTTTTAATGGAAGAAGTGCGTTGCTAGAGTCAATTTTAACCAGTAGGCAGTTTTAAGTACAGAAAAAAAAGAAAAAAAAACTGTCGGTCATTTTTATCATTTGTACTATGCAGTGTTGGCCCAATTACTGTAAAAGCATTTACGTTCGCGAAAATGAAGATATCTGTGTTTTCGCGAGCTGAAAATTTACTGTAAAATCACTTACGTTCACGTGTTTTTTACTGTAAAATCACTTAAGTTCACGTGCTTTTTACTGTAAAATCATACGATTTTACTGTAAAATCGTGTTTTACTACGTTAATCGTGTTACTGTAAAATCGTTTGCGATTTTACTGCAAAATTGTGTTTTACTACGTTAATCGTGTTACTGTAAAATCGTAAACGATTTTACAGTAAAATCGTGTTTTTTATTGTTACGTTCACGTGTTTTTTACTGTAAAATCACTTACGTTCGCGAAAATGAAGATATCGGTGTTTTCGCGAGCTGGAAATTTCGCGAATTTTATATGAACAGAACGAAAATGTAATGATAAAGAAATATTCCGCAACACTTGAATTTTCGTGATTTGCAACATTTTTTGCAGTATTTAGCTCATTCCAACAAAAATAATGTTTTCCCCCCCTGAAGAATATTTTATTTTAAGCAAACTGCTCTGGATTATAATACACAAGCCAGGTCGAAAAAGGGGGGGGGGGGGGGCGTCATTTGACCCACCAGGAATCTTATTGTAAGCCGTAGTGCAGCTCAGAAAAAAAGAGTTCAAGCACCACTCCATACATTTTGGGTGGTACATGTGACTATACCGGTAGCAGGAAGAAACACATCGGGAAAGGGTGTTTTAGGATAAAAAGATTTTGTACGGCGTATAACTAGTTTTAAAGATGATCAATTAAAAGTCATTTTCAACTTTTTGCCGTACAAAAAAAAAAAAAAAAAGGGTCAGGAAAAGCCCAAAAGTTTTGGTTTTCCAATTATTTCAGGGAATTTTTCAGTGATTTCACGGAATTTTTCAGTGATTTTACCATGTACGCCATTATAATATTTTTGTTCTTTTTATATATAATTTCAATTTTTTTTTTCAGTGCCGTACTAATTTATTGGTAAGGGGGTGGAAATATGGGAGTGCCAACCCCTCCTTTCAGACCGAAGGTTGCTGGTCATTTGATCCATCATATTTTTTTAAGATTCTAAAATATGATTTGATATAATGCCGTACATTTTTCATGGAACCTTTGACCAAAAAAAAAGGTACTCTCGAGGACGGAGAAATACGATCAAATATTTTTGTACGGCATATACATGCTTTTTAGTGATGATAATAAAATTCAATAAAAACCAAATGCCACCTGAAAAAAAATAGTACCTACTAGATAAGAACATTATTTTCGAACTTTTTTATAAATCATATAAATCAATCGAAATTGCGAACAATGGCTTACATCAGTATTTTTATTCAAAATTTATTGAAGGATCTAAAACTGTTTTTGAATTAAATTGTCCTTTTCGTATACTAATAAAGTGTAGTGTTTTAAAAATGCATAAATTGTTGGTATAATAATTATATGTATTGACATAAAAGGACGAACTATGGTGTTTATTTCAATTCTCATACTGCATAACAGAGATTATTACTTTGAAATTAAAATCAAGTAAGTATACGAATCATAACAATGGTAATAACATTCAGAATATTTATTTAAAATTTAATTGAATAAATTGCAAGTTTTCAATCTATACATATAATAAAATGAAAAGTTTGTGTGTGTATCTATGTGTGTGTCTTCTGTGTGTATTTTTTGTGCACTTTCAGGGAAAACGGAAAGGCCTAGAAAGATAACATTTGGTACCCATGGAAAACGGTAAGGCCTACCAGAATAACATTTGGTACACAGGGGAAACTTTTGCCGTAAATATGCACCTCGGACACCAATTTTTGCTAATTTATTTGAAAAAAATGTTATTTATGGTTTTATGTGGTTTTTGACAAATTTTAGCATTTTTTACTTCCCAGACCGAGGACTAATTGAGTCACAGAAATATTTTTTTATATCTGATTGTTGAAAATTTAATCTTAATATTTTTGAATAAAAATACCTTTATTTTGGACATTTTCCGGCCTGCAGCGTTTCCTAAAACCATCCCATAAAAAGTATGAAAGCTTCTGTTTTAAAACTTAAGTGCCTTATAGTACAAAACATTTCGCCCTCTGCAGAAAAAAAAATCCAAAATATGCAACAGTTTTTTTTCCTCACGATTCACGCTCGGTTGGGAGAAAGAGAAAACGATCTACGCAGCTTCGAACCATGACATCACAGCATCGGTTGGATTCTGAGTCGTTTCCACTCAAGTTCCACGTAAAATGTACGGCATTAGAATTTTTCGTAAGAACTACATATTGTTAATGAAAAAATGTTAATGCCGTACAAAAATCTATGACAAAAAATACCCTTAAAAAATCGTTGAAAAACACATCAGCTATTAACCCTTTACTGAACGAGCTGATGTGTACATCACATGACTTCCTTTTACTCCAATTTAATGTCACTTCCCCATGATTGGCAATTTTAATGTGATTCAATTGTTTACTCTCTAAATATCACCAACAGTGGCCAAATTGAAACCAAGTTTAAAATTAAAAAAAAAAAAAACCGCCAATGTTGTCGCCAAGTTGGCGACAAAACTTGGCGACCAAAATACCGGCGATATATCGCCAAGCGTCCGACAAATTATAACACCACTTGAGTTTACATCGAAATTAACAATGATTTCCCCCCAAAAAGGAGCAAAAGACCCCCTTAGGAACATCCGAATGCAACCAAAAGGGAAGGTGCACAACTAGGCCCCACTAGGAGTCTGCGTACCAAATTTCAACTTTCTAGGACATACCGTTTCTGAGTTATGCGAGATACATATACACATACGCACATACATACGTACATACGGACGTCACGAGAAAATTCGTTGTAATTAACTCGGGGGTCGTCAAAATGGATATTTCGGGTGTCTGTAGGTTCCTAGGCAAATATCTACGTGTAGTCAGGTCGGAAAAAAACTCAACATTCATTGGGGGGTGAGAAAAATGAAAATTAAGGCCAATTTTTGAGTGAATTTTTTTCCGCGAATACAATACTTCCTTTTTTGTAAAAGGAAGTAAAAATGTACGGCATTATTATTACTTTCTTTTTCAACCTTAGGTAAGCTCAAAAACTGTATAATATTATCAATTTACTCCTTCAGTCAATCACACTGAGAGGTAAACTTTTTTTCAATTTTTCAATTTTATCTCATTGTTTCAAATTAACTATTTTATTGTTGTACTACAACTCATTTTAAACGGCAATAGTATAGAAAGATAATATATTCCGGCCTGAATTCAAAACACTTATTGCCGTACAGAAATAAATGAAACTAATGTAAAAATTTAATTGTTATTATATTTTATATGAAATATAAATGTATATAAATAATGTATATAAATTTAATTGTTATGTTTTTTTTACTTCCTTTTACAAAAAAGGAAGTATTGTATTCGCGAAAAAATTTTCACTCAAAAATCGGTCTTAATTTCCATTTTGCTCACCCCCGAATGAACGTTGAGATTTTTTTCGACCCGACCACACGTGGATACGTGCCTAGGAACGTACAGACACCCGAAATATCCATTTTGACGATCCCCGAGTTAATTACAACGAGTTTTCTCGTGACGTCTGTATGTACGTATGTATGTGCGTAAGTGTGTATGTATGTCACATAACTCAAGAATGGAATGTCCTAAAAAGTTGAAATTTGGTACGTAGACTCCTAGTGGGGTCTAGTTGTGCACCTTCCTTTTTGGTTGCATTCAGATGATCCAGAGGAGGTCCTTTGCCCCTTTTTGGGGAGAAATCCTTGTTAATTTCGATGTAAACAAGTGGTGTTATAATTTGGCGGACACTTGGCGATATATCGCCAGTCTTTTGGTCGCCAAATTTTGTCGCCAACTTGGCGATTTTTTTTTTTTTTGAAATCTGGTTTTAATTTGGCTACTGTTGGTGATATTTAGAGAGCAAACTATTGAATCACATTAAAACTGCCAATAATGAGAAAATGACATTAAATCGGAGTAAAAGGAAGTCATGTGAGGCACACATCAGCTCGTTTAAATGTAAAATGTGTGAGGAAGTACGCAAATATTTTAATGATAAGAGTATCGGATGTGCGAGAGACAAATAAATAAACGAGCTGATGTGTGTTACTCCAATTTAAAGATAATAGTGTCTCGGGGTGAGCAAAAAAACACTTTAAATACTTCCATTCCAAGTCTGTTGCGAACCGAAGCAAAGAAAACGTTTTATACAGATAAATATTCCCAATATTGGCAGTTTTAATATGATTCAATGGTTAACTCTCTAAATGTGGCCAAATTGAAACCAGATTATAAAAAATAAATAAAAAAACTGCCAAATTTGTCTCCAAGTTGGCAACAGAATTTGGTGACCAAATGCTTGGCAATATATTTCCAAGTGTTTGCCAAATTACAGCACCGCTTGAGTTTACATTGAAATTAACAATGATTTCACCCCACAAAGGTGTAAAAGACCCCCTTTGGAACATTGGAATGCAACCAAAAGAGAAGGTGCACAACTAGACCCCACTAGGAGTCTATGTGCCAAATTTCAACATTCTAGGACATACCGTTCTTGTGTTATGCGAGATACATACACACATACGCACATACTTACGTACATACGGACGTCACGAGAAAACTCATGGTAATTAACTCGGGGATCGTCAAAATGGATTCTTCAGGTGTCTATACGTTCTTAGGCATCTATCCACGTGTGGTCGGGTTGAAAAAAAAATCAATATTCATTCGGGGGCGAGCAAAACGGAAATTAAGGCCGATTTTTGAGTGAAATTTTTTTTCGCGAATACAATACTTCCTTTTTTCTAAAAAGCTGTAATAACAACTTCTTGGGGACCATTCATTAATTACGTAAGGATGATTTTGGCAATTTTTGACTCCCCTCCCCCATGCTCTTACGTTGGAACATAAGATTTTTCAAAACCCTCCCCCTCCCCATTCTTACGTAAAATTCCATTTCGTTTCTCAAAATAATAAAATCCCAGTTTGACGTATAGTCGTAAATCAAAGATTTTTATTTTTCAAATATACACTGCTGGACACTGAAAATGCAACACCAAAGAAGGAGTGTTCAGAAATTTATGCAAATTTTAGAGTAGACGTACATCACTGAGTTATGTAAATGATGTGAAATGCGCAGCTCTCCGACGCACGTGAAGTAAGATATAAGGGAAGGAATTTGCATAATGGGCAATATTCGTGTCGTTATTTCTGACTGGAGAATTCTCGAAGAAATTTTGTTTTTGTCTAGGAGGATACGTGTAACACGAGAGAATGCCAGGCCGCCGTCAACGAAGGCACTTCCAGCAGATAGACGATTTTACGAGGAGTATGGTGATCGGACTGAGAAGGGAAGGTTGGATAGTACGACAAATCGCAGCTGATACCCACATGGATGCGAGCACGGTGCATCGGCTGTGCCGAAGATGGTTGGAACAATGAAATGTGGCAAGATTGAGGGGTGCAGGGGCAGTCAGAGTGACGTCAGAACGCGTGGATCGACGCATCCACCGATAAGCTGTAGCAGACCCACAAGTCACTTGTTCCTCGATTCTGCAGCAGGTGCAAGATACGCTGAATATTCTCGTGTCAACCAGAACCATTTCCCGTCGTTTGGTCGCACGTGGTCTGCAATCACGGTGTCCGCCAAGAAGACTGCCATTGACCCCACAACATAGACAGCAACGTTTAGTACGGTGCCGGACTAGAGCGACGTGGATGACAGAATGGCAAAATGTCGTGTTTAAACTGTTCAAAATTGTGTTATTTGTCCAAATAACTCATCCCTAAAATATAAAGAAAACTTATGAAAACAGCATTACACCATCCTGAACTTATGTATATTATACTCTATATAATACAAAAACTAAAAATAATATTGCAAATATAGAAAATAAAATTTGAATTTGATAACACACAGGTTATATCGTCATTTTTTGACCTTTTTCAGCAGATGATTTTTTTTTTTTAGTTATACATACTTCTTCATGTGCATTGCTACTGGACAATAATTTTACTTTGAGTGTATTAAAACTCGCTGGTATAAAGCAATGATTAGCTCTTGTATTGGGAATTCTATTTGCTCAGTCAAACCTTTCTTGGAGCATTTTTTCAGCTAAATCAACCTTCTGAGTGCTTACGTAGATAAATTTAATGCCTGTAATAGCTGAAGTGCAAAGTTATACCTTTCCAAAGGAGTTAAAATATGACTTCCAGTAGGTCTTTGCAAGCTGGCATGTGTAACAACTCTTTTCACTGTTCCTCCGATCCCGTCACATGGTACTTTACCGTGTGAGGTTGCATAGAAATGCCATTCAGCTTTCAAATTGAAATCTTCGTGATGACATAAATTTACTAAGTTCTTTTTATTTTTGTAATGTGCGCTAGCTCCCATCTGTAAAATAATAAACTTTCTCCAAGTTAGGAATGTCAGATTTTACAATTTGTAGTACTTCTTTTTGAAAAGCATAAACTGCAACTGTAGTGTGACGTAAATAGTCACTTATTATGCAAAAGCTGTTGGTTTGTAATTCATTTTTCCTATCTTTGTAATAAATTACAAAAGGGTGTAAGGCAGCTTGTGAATTTACCCAATGATAACTCTGTATCCGATTTTTTTTTTGTGTTCTGCACAAGGTAATATACCAAATTCCTTTTCCTTTTTTTTTTTTGCCTTTCGAACCACAAAGTCG